>NC_061799.1:15908855-16208855 GCF_021462225.1 Girardinichthys multiradiatus
TGTAGGTTTTTTTCCCAGTTTAAGATTTTGAACAGGAGTCAAGCAGCAGATATGCACCAATCTGAGATTTGTGGCTGATTTATTCAAAGTCAAATGTCTCTTTAAAGTGGAGCTAAAATCCAAATCAACTTTTTTTGCAGATAAACTATAAATTGGACCTTAAGGGTGCTATTTATGCTACTGTGCAATTTTTACTTATTTAATTCCGTAATATTTGTCCTAAAACTGTCTTAGTGCTGCCCTTTGGGTTGAACGGTTCTACTGCAGTTGAATTTTCGTTCAAATGGTACAGCTTGGTATATGTCTACGTCACAGCCTCCGCGTTCGGGTATAAGAACCATCTCACCCAGACTTCCCCCCTTAGTAAGTCAGGAGTTGAATTTGCAAGCATTGGTCATAGCGTTTTATGCTTTATACCTTCGATCATATGTTTTACTTGAGATAACATGTAAATCTACATGTAAATGGAAACTTTGTGAAAGTTTGTTACTGCTTTGAACATTAGCCCATGTTAGCAATGATGCTGCTAATATCACCTTTCCACTCAGAAACTGGACCCATTCTGTCCTCCACTGCCTCGGTAGCGGTGGCTTCGGGCATTGCTAAGTCAGCGCCTAGAGCCAGCAGCTCGAACTGTTAAGGCTCAGACCCGCTGGGCTCCACAAAGCCTCCATCAACATCCGGTGACAATGGGGGGTGAAAAATCCTCCACCTCAAAAGATCTATCCGTGGCGAAACTACCAGTGTTGCTCTGCTCACTCTCCATGTTTCAATATGTCAAATTAAGCTAGCTGCTACTTTCCCTCGTCCTCCTGACCACACCCCTGCTAACCCCCTCCTCTCATCCTCACACTTGGCCATACCTCTCGATATCTCTTGGCATCACCCACTTTGTTGGCATTTTTCAAAATTTGTCTAGCGACGGGTTGGTGCTTTTGCATCGGGTTTAGTTCCACTTTAAGTGCTATAATAAACAACATTCAAAATCTTCCTTTCTCGATTTCCTGACATGACCTGCCTTGACTGGCAGAAATAATGTCCCCCTGTGTGTGACAAAGGTTTCGCTGTAAACCAATGTTTTACTACAGTATATTAAAACAAAGACAACATTTATTGGATTTAACATTTTTAACATCTTATATCAGTCATTGGCATGGTTAACATTACAAATTGTAAACAGGAGATTCACTGAGCATTCTCTAGAGAATGTAAAACTTTATTGTATGTTCACTCTTCTGACAAGTTAACAATTCAAATTGGCATGCAGTTTGACTCCAAATTGACACACTGTGGCAGACACCAGAAAAAAATCCAGTTTGAAATCATCAAATCTGAAAAGTACCAAATTGCAAAAGGTGTGAAATGACCATCACCCATTAAAGACAAGCTCTACATTGTAGAAGCCTATTTGAACAGCCACCATGCTCTAATTTACATCCTTTTGTGGCTTTGTTTTCAACACTTCAATTATTCTAAAACTAACTAAATGAAAGTATTCTTCCTTCAGTTACAATTTCTATAACAAAGAGTACTATGGTCAGCAAGATATGTTAGTGCTTAGATATGGTGGGTCCTCTGATAAAAAAAAAAAAAAAACATAAAAATTTTGAATTTCTCACCGGTTCATTACTGGTCTGGACCTATCAAACTTAAAATTGTCCAGCTCTGTTCAACAGCCGATTTCTTTGTGTATCTGTTGCACGCGAACCTAATCTGTATATCAGCCTATTTTATCCACTTTTGCTTGGTGCAATTATTACTTGTATTCATTTTGTCACAGTTAGATAAAGGGCTTAGTTGTATACATATACTAATGATCATTAATGGCTAAGAAAATAGGCTTTAACTGATAGTTCAAGTAAATGATTTCAAAAGCCATTTAATCTTTAAAGTGTCGGACGATTCTTTCTGCATCTACAGCATTTCCTACCTCAAAGGGTCCCTAGCACAACATTGCTTTTAGCCATGTACAGTGCTCAGCATAAATGAGTGCACCCTACCAGATTTGTCATAAAACCTTTAGTTTCTTTTCAGATTCAACATTTTCTGTGATGTTACTATACCATAAAATACTCACACAAATGTGGGCCTTTGACATCAAACAAGATTTGTTCATTTGCACACACAAAAAAGTAATTTTACTAACAAATGTATTCAAGTCCATTTTGCAAAAATGACTCCACCCCAAATAAAATCTTAGGAGAAAATAGAAACTTAAGACTACAAAATTCTAATTAACAAGATTCCGACCACAAGTGAGTCTAATTATTCATTTAAGAGGTGTCTAGCAGACAGGTGATTATAAAAGGGCATCACTTAAAGAAAACCACTTCCCATTTCATGCTGTCAGCAGTGGCACCACATGGAAGAGAAATGTCACAAAACCTGAGAAAGGAAATAATTTTTATACACAAAAAGGTGAGGACTACAAGAAGATCAGCCAAGCTTTGCATGCCAGTCAGATTACTGTAGCATTAGTGATCCAAACATTTAAGAAAGATGGAAATGCAACCATTTCACAGAGGCATCAAGGCTATCTACGGAAGTTAACACCTTGATAGGAGTCTTCTGATGAGAAGGGTTGAAGAGAATCACCATGCAAGTTCACTGCAGTTAGCTAAAGAAGTAGAAAGCCAAACTGCAGTCACTGTTTCCCATGAAACTATATGGCTCACACTGCAGAGGAATTGCATGTATGGGTATTGTCCACGGAGGAAGCCTCTCCTAAAGCCCATGCAGAAAAAAGCATGCCTAGAATTTGCCAGGGCCCATGCTGAAAACGATGAAGAGAACTGGGACTCTTTACTCTGGAATGATGAAACAAAACTTGCATTTTTGGAAATCATGGCTTCAAAATTGGATGGCATCACAAAGGTGAGGATTTCAAAGAAAAATGCATGGTTTATACAGTGGAACATGGTGGTTGTTGTGTCCTTATGTGGGGCTGCATGAGCACTGCTGGTGTCGGAGATGTGCATTTCATTGATGGTATCATGAACTCTCAGATCTCCTGCTCTATACTGAAAGGAAAGATGCTACCATCTCTCCGCGCTGTTGGTCATCATGGACTTCTCCATAATGATAGTGATCCAAAACACACATCTAAAGCTACTTTTTGCATTTCTGAAGAAAAAAAAGGTGAAGGTGAATGAATGGCCAAGTATGTTTCCTGATCTGAACTGAACACCTATGGGGAATTCTGAAGAGACAAGTTGAGCATCACTCACCATCCAGCTTTAAAATATGTTGTTCTTGAAGAATGGAAAAAGATAAATGTAGCAGTATTTTTCCAAGTTGTTCAGTCCATGCCTAGAAGACTTGGTGCTATCCTTACAAATCACGGCAGTCATACAAAAACCAGATGTAGTAGTTTTTGTTGCGGAGTGCATCAATTATTGCTTCACCCCATACATATTTCATCTCATTCTAGATTGTGTTTTTTAATACTTTTTCTTCACTGCATAGCTTCTTTTGAGCTTTTACCACTGTCTTCAGTCATTGGATATAAGCCAAATATTACTGAGAATCGGTCATGCTGTTTTGACTTAAAATAAAAGTCACATAGTAGGTTTTTAAATAACATACTGTCAGCCTCCATCTAATGCCACCCTGAGCAAAGAGCCATATCCCCGATATCATAAACTGCCACTGTTTAGTGGAATTAGTGGCAAATAGGTCTCAAACATAACAATGCTATACTTAAACTTTGTATTTTAAGAAAGTAAATAAATAAAAAGGCAACTTATACAACTTTAAAGATTTTCTTTGTTTTAAACATTGTTTAAAAATTCTCCTTGGTGTTTTTAACTACACGTCAAGTTCTACATAAAAGGAGAAAGACTCTGCTGTTTTCTTATTAGGTCTCTTCAAAATTTTCCAGTGATGGTTTCATTAAGTAAAAAAAAAATGTCACTCCAGAAAATATAAATACTATTTGATCAGTCTTATGGAGGAAACAGTTTCCCCAAAGTAGAGTGCTCAACAAGGAGCTAATGTTTCCGGAGGTTGTCAGCTGGGTCATCTCTAAATGATGCAGTGGAGTCCTGGGTTTGGCCCAGAGATAATGGCCCCTGTCACTATTATCATTATTCTGAAAATGATAGCAGATGTAAATGATGTGCACTTTATTTGCTGAGGCTGCAATTTGAATGTGTATTACCTCAATTTAGATTACAGTATATTTAGATTTATTTTTCACTTGTCATTTGATTCCCCATCTTTCCTGTTCTTTGAAAATAGATTATCCACTGTTTATAAGGGATATCATAGACTTTTCTTTGTTTACAGATGTAGACCTGAGCCTACACATTTTCTTTTGTTTTTAATTTTCGTTCTTTCATCGTTTCAGCTGCTGACTGAGTGTATTTCCAAAGACGTGCACTTCAATCGATTCCTTCTGTCTAGAGTCTTTTTGCTCTCAAACGCGACATGAAAACAGCAATGTTTTTCTGTCTTCATCCATCTCCGCCTTCCCTCTCTGCTGTCTGCTCTTCTTTTCTCTCCTTGCCTGAAGTTGAATCAAATGGAAATGACAGCATCACTTACAGACCGAGGAGAAGTTCTGACAGGTGAAGGTTATGCGACAGATGTGAAAAAAGTGACACCACTTTATCAACAGGACACTGAGTGATTTCCTTTATCTTAACTTTGACTTTCAGAATTTTAGCCAAATGGTTTTACTTATATTTTAAAATCTTTTTATACAAGCATAGATAGTGAACAAACAAGTAGGTATTAACATAAACCATTTGCACTTGTGTCGCAGAGCTGCTGCCAAATATCCTCAGCTTAGGAATTTTAATGCTTTCTCTCTCCAAAGGCAACATGTGAGTCATCCTATGTTCAGATGGTTTTATTTTTTTTTTATGTTGCCTTGAATAGTCTCTTCTTTGACTTTACCCCCTTTTTGCTCGCTGTATTTCTGCAAACAGCCAACAACACAACGGTCACAACAGCAATGAGTAAATTAGTGTGCAATGTATTGCAACAAAAGTACCCGCATATTTTGTCACAAAACTGAGTTGTGAAAGGTTCAGCTTGATGAGGATTAAACCGAAGACAGTTAAAAACGTAGCCCAGATAACTTCTGCATTAGATTATCAAAAATGTAATGTGGTCAGTATTATGTATCAGCCACAGTTTATTTCTGAGACAAATAAGTTGTATGTTAAATCGAGTTTGTGCTGTCACTGTGCACTTCATTTTCCATCACCTGAATTTGGACCTGATAAAACACAGTAGACTAACCAAAGTTAATAGAATTACTTTGTTGAGCAACTGTTGCTTTAATTTTAGCATTCAGTCTCCTTGGGTTCACAATTGCAATCAATAACAGTAACTCGGGTTAACCTGAAATAAATTTCTGATTACCTTTTATGATGTTTATTGAGACTGGCTCTTTCACATTTTTAGCTAAAGCAATAGCTTACAAAGAGGTTACAATGGATCAAAGAATCTCAGAAGGAGGGCAAGAAAAGTGTAAGAAACTGGAGGCAGCCAAGACACCTACAGCTACACTCAGAAATGCAGGAAGTAAAAGTACTTATGTTAAGACCAAAAGTCTTTTCATCCAAAGAAAAAAATCCAGGTCTGGCTGAAATCCCCCAAGGCCTGAAGGTGTTATGTTCTGATGAAACCTAAGTCCACAAGACCAAAAGGTATGTTTGACATGAAATAAAACAGAGCATCAACAAAGGAACACCATACCCACAATGAAACATAGTGGTTGCAGCATCACAATCTAGGGATTACTTTTCTGTCTGTTTTTTAGATGTAGCTATTTTGTTTTGTCAAGATTGGTGACAAAATACCGGTCAGTTTGGACCCAAACCATTCACGTGTCTGGTAGAAAGCTGAAGAAAGATTTCAGTATCAATCGAAATAAACAATAGAACAGTTTCAGCAGCAGAACATTTACGTTTTGAATAGGCTAGCTGGTTGACCTGGCTGAACAGGTTTCTGTACATGTGAACAATCCAGTGTTTGTCATTACTGTTCTTGATATATGTAGGTAATTTGCCCCAACCTAATGTCAAGCATAAACACTGTTGTTTCAGGCAAAATTGCTCAGAAAGTAAAAGAAATGGAGGGGTTGAAGGCATTACACTTTTAATTTTTCTGTAAGAATGTCCTCTCAAAATATGATAAGTGACTGTAAACAAAACATGCATGACAGATAAGGAATTTGTTGAAGTGATCAAATAACTCATTTAATTACACAATGGTGGAGTTAGACAATAATTATAGCTATTTGTGCTAGTTTGACCTTATTGCGCGTAGATGGCATCTTGGAGTCACAGTAAACACTGCTACTGCATGAGAAATGCACTTGCCTCTTGTTTCTAATTGTACCCAAGTGACCTCTCTAATGGTGATATCTGATTATCATTAAGGGAAATAAGTGCTGTCAGGCTTTTCTCTGCTATAACTTCCTACAGCACAAGAGTAAAATTGTCAGCTCTCATTAGCTTTTAATCAGGGGTAATGATGTGACTACATGGAAGCAGGACTTTTTTAAGCCATCGCTAATCTGCTAAATCCTTTAATTGCATCATCACATAACTCAGTGTTACATGTAACAATGTTAAACAAGCTGTAAAGGCTGTCGCGGGGTCATGCTAAGGTCAGTGTGATCGCCCTCCCCCTTGTGGGAGTGCTAACAAACATTTCTATCCCAAGACACCGTTGATGAATCCTAGGCAGTGTGCCACTGTTAGATACTGGTATATGTGTGGATCTCAATGAGTTGCATTGTAATCAAAAAATTATTTTTAAGACATAAATTGAATTATTATAGCTATTTTGTCACCTACAAAATCATCGGGAGGACTGTGGACTCAATGGCTGTCCTGCCACTGACATGGTCATTGACATGATCTTCAAGTATAAGCCACAAAAGCTCATTGCTAAAGAAGCTGGCTGCTGACAAAGTGCAAAGCACAAACAATTCAAGATGTTGACGGAAATTCACAAAGCATGGACTGCAGCCGGAATCAGTCCTTAAAGTTTATGATAGCCTTTGCCAAAATAAACAAAATTACATTAAACATAAAAAATTAAAAGCCAATATAATACACATACACAATAAACGTTTGATTTAAAATGATTTTGGACAAAACAGATTTTTTAAGCCTCCCGGTAACTTAGGAGCTTTTTGACATTGTTTAAGGTGACCCTGTCCTTAATTATCAGGTCTTTGTCTGTTGTTGATAAAGACTGGAAAAGAAACATTTTTCTTTTAACCATTAACCTTACTAAGTGCTTAAAAATAAAGAGTCTTCTCATTCTGGTGTAAATACTGCACAGATTTGACATAATATTGCCTTTTGTTCAAATTTGCATATCCAACATTTTCCTTTTAGGTGTAAGGATTATGATTATTGATTCATTAATATTTCTTAAAAATTATTATTCTAAATCATAATTCTGGAAAATCAATTTCTTAACCAAAAATCATTACTTACGAATAGAAATCAGAGATGACCTCTGGTGTTGTGATCATGTGCTCAAAGCTCTTAATATTTACAATTAGTTATTTATCATTAATAATTGATCATTATTATCCAAAACCACTAAATGTCACTGTTTATTCAACCACTTTATCCAAAGATGGGGTAACTTCGACCTTCTTTTGACAGATAAATCACTCTTGCATGAAATAAACACAAACGCTTCTCTTAATTATATATGTGAAGATTTATTGAAGCTATATAATTCTGAAATACCATTATTCTGGTCCAAAAACCTTCATCTAACTAACAAGCACTATTCTACACAAAGGGGATAAAAATGACTACCTAACAATAATAATAAAAGAAAATATATGCGCATTGAGTGTCTATGAAGATCAAACCAGCAGTTTTACGGACAAAATGTGGAATTTGGGTGAACTTGGAAAGAGACGACCTCCTGTTGTCTTGATGTCTCGATTTTTGAAAGATCAGCTGGTAGAACGCTGGGGTCACGCCCTTAGCCACTTGCAGCTGATTGCCCCAAATCTCGAACAAAGAGTCATAAAACTCTGAGGTGGGAACTCAGTGGAAAAACTCCAGTAATAAAACTGGGACAAAGGAGTGGTCAGGCCACGAGGCCCAGACCGCAGTTGGTTTGAATGAAAAACTTTTAAAAGTCCAACTTCTAACTCCTGGCTGATTTGGAATCAGCCGTGCAAAGACATGAACATGCACCTTGCTGATCGTATCTGTGCTCCCCGATTCAGCACACTTGCACAACAAATCAAAACAGCTCAGCATAAAACACTTCAATCAGTATTGCATGCAACAAGTTGATACCTTGGATTAACTACTGGTGATTCTAAATCACCTTAACTATGCCTCATTCTGCCCAGACTTCTAAATGCACCTATCCGATTTAATAAGAAAAAAATAACGAAATTACTTTGACGTTGATTTCCTCTCTTCACCGGTTGAGGATGGGTCAGGTCTGAAGGGAAACGAGGGGGATTATACGTCCGTGATCAACTCTAAAGAAAAACGGTAAACCTCTCATCCGTCCAAAAGGGGAAAATATGAAGAACCATTTAGTCGACTGAATCACAAGGGAAACTCATCTCCTTGGAAATAAAACCTCTGTGGATTTTTCACTTGCGCCAGGTGTCGGTGTGGTCTCCAATCAGTATATGAATCTTCTGACCTTCTTGTATCAGACAGATTTCTAGCTTTTAAGATCTTCTGGGAATGGCCGTGTGGAGAAAAAGTTCGCCTGCGAGCTCTTGTCTCTCCAGATATTGCATATTCGCCTTCCATGGGTCGTTCCGTGAGACACGCTGGAAATGGCAATGAAAGTTTATTTTCCGCAGGTTTTATTATCTCGGGTGACGTCAGAGCTGCGATGTCTGTTGAGCTGCGCATGTCGAACTCCCCGACCAAAATGGATGACCCCAACATAGGTTTAGCAACACAGAGATAATAGCAGTTCTACAGAACTTCATAGTTGTTTCATAACTGGAGTCCAGGGCTGTTTTGGACTTTCTAATGGGCTATTAGAGATTACATCAGAGGTTTGCTCCGTAGAAGTTTAAACCAGCTGTTTTGAATAACATGCAGTTTCAGTATATGCAGAGCTTAAATGAGCTCTAGACAGAGAGTAACATGTCTTCTCAGTGTCTGACTGCAAATGTGGGGATTTGCTGAGAAAAAATATTCTCCTCGCTGTTTTTTCACCAGAAAACAAACAAATAAACAGACACAACAAATGAACAGATATCTAAAATTTCAATGAGTTTGAGCAAAGATACTGTAAGTATGTCAAAATAGTACATTTTAATTAGATTTTAATGGTGAACACGCTTCTCCTTACCAGGTATGGAAAATTAAGTTGCAGGAGGATTAAATGTATTGTTGTAGCATAGAGAGATGTATGTTGGGCTATAATTTCTTTACTACCATGCGCGGAAACATGCTCTTTTGGTTTGCTTGCTTGTTTTGCTAAAAATATGCCAAAATATTGTGCCACCTAGTTTTGTGGGAACATTAAAGTATAGTGTGAATATATACGACCGCTTAGTTTCTGTCACATCACCTGATGCCGAAGTAGTACCCCTCTGCCTTCAGTGTCGATTCCAGTTTTATCTCAGAAATGGGCTACAAATCCATGTTAAGCATGCTGTGAGCATCTTTGCAGGTGTAAAGAAACCGTCCTGTTGAGGTAAGGCTTTCAAAGGCACGACACAACTAATTTAACTATTGGTCTCTCCAAAACAGAAACAAAATACCACTTTTAATTACTACTGCACTTTCTAAATTATTCAACCCCATTTAATATAAGCGTCATTAGTACTTAGCAGGGCAGAATTTTGCTGTAAAGATCTGCTGCAAATAGGATTCATGAGACTTGGGATTGTTTGAGCTATTTAAGGGTCCAATGATGTCCAAGCTTCACTTCCCTCGTAGATAGCAAGACATTTTGTTGCAGGATTTTCTGATGCTTGATTGAATCCATTTTGCCCTTGACACATTCCCACCTTGCGTCACTGTATGCATTGTGTCCTCTTCATCATATATAGTGTATCATTCCTCCCCTTCAGACATACTGCTGAGCATTAGGACCAAAATGTCCCAGGTTTAATTTATTACTCAACAAAGAAAAATCTGAAAGCTCTTTGGCCTTTTTATATAGTTGAGAGCAAATTGGAGTTGATTTCTTGTGTTTTTAGGTCAGTGGTGGTGTAAATCTTGGAGTTCAGGCATTGAGCCCTTTAGGGTTCAGTATGCCTAAGTGTGGAAGCTGAAACCTGAGGTGCTGCTATCAACAAGTCTTGAGGTACAGCAGGTCTTTTGCAGTCAGTAGAGGATTTTTTATCACTTTGCTCCTCAGAATTCTGGTGGTAGCCACTGATGGCAAATGTTTTTTTCATGTCCAGGTGGTGGAGTTACTTTTTCCTTTCGCTTTGGTTCCTACTGTATCTGAAAGGAGATTTAGGATCTTTGCCTACTTTTGTTCTATTTTTCTGGTTTTTACAAGGGGATGATCTTTTATCTGAACTTTTTGGATACTTCTGGTGACATATTATTAATTTCTACCTGCAATGAATTGTTGCCATCATAAGGCACTTTTTTGGTTGCAACTGGTTGACCTGAGGTCAATGTGTGCTTTTAAAAAGAATCCCATTCAGGGGATTGAATAATGTTGAGACTGCAGTAGTCACTGAAAGTAGGATTTCATGTTGCATTTGATCAGATTCTCTGTAACGTTTGTTTGTTCTGAAGAAGTGAAAAAATAGCAAACAATTATCTGTTCCGTTTCATATTTGCTGGAATTCATAAGACTCCAAAACAACCATGGCATTTTATTATTGTTACTTTAGACAAAGAACTTTCAACAAGACATTAGAGGGTCCTGAAAAATGATAGTAATTGATGTATTGAGACTAGAACCTGGTTGGAGAAACTGAGGGATAAAATCATTTCAGCCTCTGCCAAAGCAGATGTCATCTACTATATCAAAATTACATTACCTCCATAATATCACATTAAGGATTCACAGTGACATATTCAGGGTTTTCATTTTTATTTGTCCAAAGTTACACAAAGGTTTTGTTGAGCGTTTTTCATGGTGATACTGTATGTACGACTGCTGACGGGGGACAAACGGGACAATTGTCCCAGATCCAGGGTAGACATGGGTAGACAAGGCCCCTCCAAAAATCAAATTATGATCTTCTCGATCAGCCCTGTACTGCCTCCAAAACAATCTATTGCAACTGCATGACTTTGTTTGGTCTGGTATAAAAAAAAATTCTTTGTGAAAGCCAAGAGAAGGTGTGAATTTTTTTCACTTTTAGCAATCCCTGAACCGGACTACCAGGGTGAATGCTGGTCTGGTGACGATTATCTTTTCCCGGGCACAGGCAAGGCTGTCAGCTTGCAAGACTCTTGTCTAATTTTCATTTTGCTCTGCTTTGCTAGAAAGGGACTGACTGCTAACAGTAGGGTTTTGGGTGTAGATTGTGTTTCATTGTGGGTAGGTGATTGGTTATAGGGTGTTAGAGGACAGACAGTAGGTGTAAAGAGCTTAGCATGGACAGAGCAGCAGGGCAGAAAGAGGCCTGTGGCTCTGTGATGGAAACAGTCAAGAAGTAACAGCCTTCCCAGCAGGATACATTTGCCTGATGAGCACAGTGTGTGTGCCTTGGTCTGTGTGTGTGTTCCAGCTGACAAACACAGCTCTTGCTAATTTCAATGACACCTATTTGGGCTGCCCACTGGCATGCTACATATAAAGATACCCACAGATGTGGGGTTTTTACAGATTTTTTAATTTCATAAAAGCACAACACAAAAGAGGTTCCAACTGCTGCATAAATTACAGCAGCTTTTTACACAAAATCTCGGTTTCAGCATCCCAAAGGAGGATTTTGAGAGGAGCACAAATAAAAGTAATGTAATTAAAAAAAACATGAACACGATTGCATTTCACTTACTTGCAAAGGAACAAAACAGGTCACTTTATGTAAAGAGCAGTCAGTGCCGAAGGAAACAGCATTTTTATTACAATGTTTTGAGCAATTTTCCCTTTGCAATGGCCGGGGGTTGGCTTTCTCTGAAATAACTGAAATAGAAAACAATTCTTATTAGTGTTGTTTAAATTATGTATAACTTTTGTTTGATGGTTCAAAAAGAAATTCACTGATCACCACGGGTGTAAAGAAAATGCTTTAGCGCCTTTTTCCAGAAACAATTTAAGCCCCTTCTCTGAGAAA
The DNA here is from genome assembly GCF_021462225.1 of Girardinichthys multiradiatus. Taxonomy (NCBI): domain Eukaryota; kingdom Metazoa; phylum Chordata; class Actinopteri; order Cyprinodontiformes; family Goodeidae; genus Girardinichthys; species Girardinichthys multiradiatus. The sequence continues at coordinate 15,921,076 of NC_061799.1, forward strand.
AGTCATCTACATAGTACATTACAAAACTGTTTTCCTAATCTGCATGTGGGGTTGCAGAGTAGCTGTTTGTGTTCAGTTAGGTATAAAACAAATTATGACTCAGGAAAACTGTTTTAGACTAACTAAAAATAGTTAAATTGCATAATGGGTTTTTTAAAGTTAAAAAATGTGTCCTCTAATGTGACTCTTAGCATTTAACATCAAACTGTGGTTGCATTATTTTCAGGTTTTCAGCAAATTTGTGCAGGTACTTTTTAGTTGGGGTTGGAGCGAGGCAAGATGTAGCTACTACATCAAGGGTCAAATTTAACCCAACTCCTAAAAAAAGAAAAAAAAAAAAAAACTACTGGTGCAATGGGCTGCCCCTTAAAATATCCAAAAAACCAAAAAACTGTGTGTGGTTTGAGTAATTTCCAGATTAGGTAAACATAGGTAGAACAGTTTTGATTAGATGCAATTTTAAAATGCAATTTAGATGCATCATTTTCTTTGTAATAATTGTCTTTATAATGAATCTTCAATGGACATATTTGAAAAACATTTTCAAATATAATCTTATTTTCCTTTTCAAGCTACCCATCCGATCTGTGACTCCAGTGAAATTAAGATCAGAGTCAATATTCAGAAGATGTATCCTGGGGTCCCCTCTTTCAGGTCTCCAAGGGTCTCATGAATCCATGGGCATTCCAAATTAAAACTTGCATAAATTAGCCTATCATTCATCCTACGAAATGAACAGAATGGGTCTGGTGCCAGACAGGCAGATAGCTGATTCCTGGTGTAAAATAAGTTCTGCAACCAAATTTATATTTGTAAATAATATTTTTGGATTTACCAGCACCATAGGTCCAAGTGGTTCCAAATCCATCTTCTTTACTGTTTGAGCAAATTCTATTTTTCAAGATTGTATTCAAGATGTTGCTCTATATCTTTGACAGTGTAAGCAGTCAGAAATATGAGACACAAGTTAAAAATGGGGTGTAAGAGTGGCAACAGGGGACATGTTGTTACCAAAAAATATATAACGTTTAGATTGCAATGTATACCGATAATGTATTAGACTGTTATTTGTGCATTAAAATATGTTCTGCAATGACTACATGTTGTAATGCAGTCATATTCAATTTATTTTAATATAGCCCATATTTCTGTATTAAAAATGCTTTTATTTATTGGTCTGATGTAATATTCTAATCTTCAGTGTAATGTTTCCATTAGCTGTAAGCGAAAAATCCCCATAATATACAGAAATAAAGGCTTGAAAATATCAGTCTGTCATCTATATAATGTTTTTCACTTAGTGAATTGATACTGCAATAAATGCACTTTTCACAATATTCTAATTTATTGAATGGCCAAGACTGTATGTGGTTAGTATGCATGTTGAGAAACAATGACTAAATCTCCTGACAGATCATCAAAGAGGAATAAGAAATTATTTAGATTCCTAAGCGGGACATGTTAATAAGCTTATGTCAAACACCCCTAGCAGCACCCAATTGAAACACATGCAGTCTTCCATTGGGAAAGGAGAGATACAAGCATTTTGAATCCTTGTCTTGGCATGTGGCATGTATATTTTGTACCTCAAATGTAGCATTTTTTTCTGATTTTGTCACATAATTTGCTGGTTTAAAAAAACATTTTTGTGTTTTAGTTGTTACACATCACTAACTTACTCTAAATTGCAGCTTATGTTTTACCCACTAGCTGACTTCCATTAAATTTACCAAAAATGTACTTGCAACAGAACAAGACATGGTTTATATTTGTCAAGCCTATAATTGTGTTCGATAATCCACTCAAAAATAATGGTTACATCAAAGACAGGAGTAATGAGTTAACATTTTGCATTGATAAAGAAAGCTAAAATAAAGGATAAAATATTCAAAAGTAAAGCTGTTTCAAATAATTACATTCCCACATGAAGCAAGATTATTTTTTTTTTTTAGGTAAAAAATGAAATGCTCAGAAAATAATTTAAAATAATTGTTTCATCTTATATGATATAGTTACATTTTCACTGCATGACCCATATACATAAGGGTTCCTTAAGAATATTTGTATTTCCAGAGTTCCAAATACATTGGCTTAATTTAGTGTCCTTTGTTCTGTTCTAACATCAACTTTTAATACATATTAAAGTCCTTAAGAGTCATTTTAAATAAGCATGGAATGCCTCAAAAATATTCCTTCCATGTCTGAAACAGACACAACTCAACCAGGGATCATTTCTGCTGGTTCTATAAATTCATCACTGTGGTATCAGAACTGTTTAATTAGAGGCTTATTTCCAAAAGGTAGAAAAATGTCATGGGATGGCTGTATGGATTTGTGGGGTTTGTTTCTTTAATTTTTCTCCTTATATTATCACACGGATAAGACCACATGCTCACTTTATTATTTTAAAATTAAGATACACACAGAACTAGCAGAATTTAGAAAATTCACAGCCTATTTTGCAATGCTGTAGCCCCTACTTATTTTTTTGTTGATCCATCGATTTTAGTTTTTCCTAATAATCTCAAAGTTTTTACTTGCTTCCTGCTGTGCAAGCTTTGCTCAGATCATAAGGGCATGTGATAATGTATATAATAGGGAAAATATAACAACTTTAAAAATGTTTACAAGCAAAAAACACCAAGGACCCATTGGGATAAGTTTTACTTATTTGCTTCAATTCTACTCAAGAAAATGTGTCCAAAATCCATTTAATTTGTATGCTTGAATTGGTTATTGATTTTAATTCGGATATAGTAAAAGCAAGTTTACATTCTCCACATTGTCTTATGCATCAACAAAAAGTTGCTAAAGACAATGAAATGATTGAACAGGTTTAGTTTATGCCAAGATGCTTCAGTATGTATAGGTTTTATGATTTTTGGTAATTTATCTCAATATTATAGCCTTTTAATAATACTGTTGTAGTAAACGTTGTAGGCCTGAGTGCTGGTTTGAGACCATGACAGAGATGCATAACGTGTCATGATTTTTTTTTTTTTACTTTTAAACCAGTGAGAAACTAGAAACACATGTTGAGTTCAGACTGGGACTTGGCAAATACTTATTCTGTTATGGGGCCAATCTTTAATGGGGCATAATTATTCTCATTATAAATGACACATTACAGAGAGAAATACATTAATATCAGTTAGTTATTAAAGACAGCAAAATTAAAAAGTTGATGTTATTACAACAATTTTCTAGTGATTACAGATACCTTAGCAGTATTATTGTTCATAAGACAAGGTTTCTTTACTTTTGTTAATTGCTTCTAATGATAAACCCAACTTAGGGAATTTCATAGTATTTTCTGTAGGGGAACAATTTATTTTACTACGCATTGATGTTGTAAAATAACTAGCAGTGAAAAAAACTCCTAAAATGTCTTCAGCTTTGAAAGGTCACACAAAGCAAATCAAACTTCAAGTGATGTGACACTGAAGATTTATGCACAATATTAAAAAATAAAAAAATCTGCTGACTTGAGAGATGACCCTAGAGTTTGCAGCTTTTATACTCTTTGTAGGAGCCAAACTCACAGAACATCCAGTTGTAACAGTGGCTACTAATTGCTTCTCAGAGACCTTGCTGGGCATTTCTTTGGTTCGCTAACTTTTAGCCACTGACTCTCACTTTATGTCTGCTATAAACATATTAGGTGTCAGCAAGTTTTACTTTGGTGTAAGAAAAACAGACAGTGATATTTAGAACACAAAACAAAAATTACTAATGTGCATTGACAGTGGAATATTGTTGATATGGGGAAACAATAAATGTAATTATATTATATATTTAAAAAAATCAATGTTAGCATACCAAGAGAATCTCACATCGGCTTATGTCTAGTTTCACAGACTATCTGAATAATGGGATGCAAATGCAAATACTCCTAAAAAGTGCAATGACAAGAACAAGGGATTACCAAAAGAATTTTCCAAACTTTTTAAAATTTCTGTCATGTCTAATATCTTGGTTTGGGCTAAATATTACCACACATTCAGAACGATCACCATTCTTAAGTAGAATGAAAAATATTTCTGTGTTCCGATGTGTGAATTTTAAGCAGGAAATCCCTTTGAGAACAGACCCTTTCACACATTAATAGGTGTTTGTTTTGAGGAATTCAAATTCATAGATACAACAAGGAGAAAATCAAAATTACATCAAAAATAATCTTTCATCAAAAATTATTTTATTAGAGACAACGCTGATTGGATGGTAATTTTGGCAATATTTTCCTCCTTTTTTCATCATCACAAAACTAGGTTTGTTGAAGAAGACCTTTCACATTGGGCTCTGACCATCCCCCTGATCAAACACAGCTACTCGGAAACAACCTCAGCACATATTTAACTGCTCTCCCAGTGGACTTTCACATTGCCTAATTTGTGGTATTCTCTCAAACAGCATGTAGAACAGGACAGTTGATGAACTGAAACACTGAGAAGATTATCTGAGTGAAAGGTTTATGAGCAAATGGGTAAAAAAAACAAAAAAAAAAACAGCAGCTGTTATGAATGTGTTTAATTAATTGTCAGGGCCAAACATGACATTCTTGTGCCTGCTGAACTTCAGTTATTAATTATTTTCAGATTTGACCTAAAACAAGAATCTGTCTTTGTTGGTGCTATAATTTATGTTTTTGTGGATTTTCTTTTTATAGTCTGGTTTGATATTTCATCACGTTTTTGCACATTTAGTAGGGTTCGTTTAAATCAGCTGGTTTCCTGGTATAGACACAACCTTTAAGCATAGTCTTCAGATTTTCACTAAGGCTGAAATCTGGCCTTTGAGAGGCTGTACTTAAGGACTAATATGAACATGTTTTATCTATTCCAGAGCTAATTTAAATTTATTTTTAGGATTATTTTCCAGTTGGAACACCCAAACAAGCATCTTGCTGCTGATTTAAGGTAAAATTGAAGAATTTGGAGGCAGTCCCCCTTCTTCTTCACTCCCACCAGTTTGAGCAATTCACTAGTACTACTAGCAGGAACATAGCCCCACATGAAGTTGCCTGATGATGCCATCATGCCTGGTAAGCCTCACCTTTACTCCTCCAAACATACTTCTTTTAGGCCCTGTCCCAATACCCACACTACACCCTACGCCCCTCTACTAAGTGTGTACTTTGTACAAGTGCATGTAGGGGTTGAAGTGCGCAGGTTACAAGTGTGCAAAATTGGAGAATTGGGACAGTAGGGGTTACGTCATTGACTTGCACCTCTCCACCGTAACTGCAACATCAAAATGGGCGGGAACCAGCGCTGTTTTCGCAGTCTTGCTGCTAAAAAAACTATTTAAAACTGCAACAAGCAATTGTTTTGAGGAGAAGAAAATGCATGAAGCGAAGGAGGTTTATACACCAGACTCTCGCCACGCCAGCGTTTGTTTGAAAAGTAACTTCAGTGTTATGGCCTACTGACTGCCCAGACTCACTCCGAACCCAGTGGTTTCTTACAATGTTGAGCCTGGAAAACCAGTAAAAAAAAATATTTGTCGGTTTGCAGTCTAAAGTTTACGCAGTTCTTATTATTCTGATTTGATGGTTGATTACGTTGACGGTTGTGATTGGTTTTTGCTCAGAACGTCATCTGGAGCAGTGAATTGTGGGTAATATCCTTTGGCGAAGTCCGCTTTGATGCGGGCTTCACCGAAGTGTGGATTGAGGGCACAAAGGGGGCGGGTCTAAGGACCACTCTGGAGAATTGGGACACACTATGCACTCAAACCCATCAATGGGAACGCGCAATTAAGGGACATAAGGGTGGAAGTGCGAGTATTGGGACAGGGCCTTAGTGAAATAGCTTAGTCTTTGTCCTCTCTCATCAAAAACCTTTCTCCATAAGACACTTATTTGTCCATGTGGCCATTTGCCAGTTTCATTCATGATTGAAGGTGTTGATTTTAGAGCAGTGGTTATTATGAATTGCTCAAGCGAGAGAGCGAGAGAGCGTCAGGCTTAAAGTTCTTGGAACCGGGTCTGTAGGAGATAGAAAAATGAAAACGAGCAAAAAACAGAGACCAACGGGCTTGTCTGACGTACAGTTTCTATGTTGTCTTTTCTATAACATCTGGTTTTTGTAATGTCACTGTTATCCTAATTTTTCTTTTCCAATTATTGGGCCCTGTCCTTATTGTGCCATATATACATAATGCTGTGGAATGTTTTGGCAAATATTTAATCTATGGAGGTGAGAACTCCAAGACTAAAACCACTGCTAACCAAAACGATTACATTAGCCCTGTCTCACATTTGCCCAAAAAAAATAAAATCTTGATGATCCCCAAAACTTAAAAAAGAAAATTCTGCAAAACGATGAAACAAAAGTGTAACTTCTTGAAGATATACTTCTTGTTGCATTTCATATGAAATTAACACATTTCAGAAAGGATCATACCAGTAGACAAACACGATGGTGATGATATGATAAATTAGGACTTCTTTGCTGCTTCAGGACCTGGATGACTTGGGATAATTCATTGAACCATGAATTCAGCTCTCTACTAGAAAATCCTGAAGGAGAATGTCTGACCATCAGTTCATGGCCTTTAGCTAAACTTGGTTTAAAAAACAAAAATAAGCTGTTGGAGGGGTCTAGTGAAAGTACTGAGTGAAATCTGATTGAGATGCAGTGGTGTGACCTTAAAGAGACAGTTCACACTTGAAAACTGTCCAATATGGCTGAATTAAAACAGTTCTGCAAAGAAGAGTGGGCCAAAATTCCTTCACAGCAGAGTAGATTACTTATTGCCAGTTATTGGAAATGCTTGACGACAGTCAACCAGCTATTGGATATAGGAGGTAATTACTTTGTAAAACAGGAAACTTGGTTTGGATAGCTTTTTTTATTTGACGAATGAAATCATTTGAAAGCTGCATTGTGTATTTAGTTTGATAAATTTTTGTCTGATGTTAAAATTAGTTTGATGATTTCCAACTTTTGGAATAAGGGAAGAAAATCTGTGAGGGGGAAAATACTTTTAACAGCACTGTGACTGATTTATATTTGTGTTGGAGAACGTGTGCCTTGTATAAAATATGGTGGATATTTTTCACAATAATGTTAAAAATTGAACTCATTTGTTATTCTAATTTTGCTTATGATTTTGTTTTAAATGTGCAAGCTAATTTTCTTTAATTGGTCAGGATTTTAAATTGTTCAGAAATGCTTTTGTTTAATTGCATGTCCATCAGACACCTACCTTTAACACAGCAAGGAATTATGCAGACCAGAATCTGACAGTTTTTAGCTTGGTCAGTCCTAACCACTGAGCCATTTAAAATGAAATTGTACTTTCTGCAACATTTGGAGACCTTTTATGTGATTCGTTCAGGCTGCAAGTAAACGAGTGGCAGCAAGACTTTTTAAAAAGTAAAACAGGAAGGCTGAAGGAAGCACACAAAGGATCTTTTTTATCCCTTTAACCTTGTATTTCTGTCGAACTCATTTCTTGGAGTCTCAGAGTTAAAGTAAGGGACTGCATATATGTATCTCTGATACACATGAAGAATACCTTTTTATTTTGCTTGGAACAACATCACTGAGTTAGGAATCTATGTTGATGTTGATTTGGGAATTTATATGGAACTGCAGTCTGCTGGGAGTTCTGCTTTTTAGTTTGGACTAGAGGATTAATAACACCCATGTCTGTTCGCATTATCTCTGATGCCGTTTTTTAAAGGGAAAATCACCAATTTCAATATCCAGCAAAAATGTTTTTGCCTTCCATGTATGGCCTGTATGATACTAATAAAAACATGACTTTGCTGCATTATTCATCCATCATTCAGATGTATCCTTTATTTCCATGATCCACAAACAAATCTCTGGGTGAAATAAAATCACTAGCATAAAAAGCAGATGGCAGACGGCTCATTTTGTAACGGATTGAGTAGTGCCAGAAAAAAAGAGTTGCAAACACTCAAATGTCAAGACAGCTGGAATGCCTCAGCAAAATAAATAGACAAGATTCAGGAGTTAAGCGTGGTATGGATGAACAAGGGGGGAGGGAATAAAGGAAAAGGAAAGACTGTTGGGAAGAGGAGAAAATGGAATGGATAAAGTGAGGGTGTGAACAGCACTTGGTCTGGCAAGGCGCAGCAATGTGTACATTTGTGTAGAAAAAAGGAAGATGGAGATTAGGTTTCCAGGTGCATTCAATATTACGGTGTAACAAAACCTAGATGACTGAAAAATCCACCCTGCAATAAATCTGGTATTAATGTTCCATTTTGCTCCATTTTGTTCCCCTTTTGTCAGTTTTGCTTCTCTTCCCCTTAATTTTAGTCAAATTAATTGCTTCTTCATAAAATTTGAAGGAGGTTGAACTTACAAATTGTCTTTATTTAGTATTTGTTGCACGAAGTTTGAAAGACATATTAAGCATATAGAAAAGAGCTGACCGTGGTTGTTCTGAACCAGTACGTTCTAACACATTGTGTTGTATGGCAGAAAGCCTAAAAATTGGCTGGTAAATGCTGGGGACATCCAGAGTTTAGGAGACGTATAGGACACTACAGGGTCCATTTTCCGGCAAGCAGTGAATATACAGGATGATACTGTATTTGCAGGCATATTTCATATTGAGATGCCATTTTTTGTGTGCAACATGGTTTTCTAAAGTTGGGATATGCTTCTAAAGGATTTAACCAGTTATCTGCTGAGGTTCTAACAACACATTACAGCAAGAACCATGTCAAACTAAAGGTTATATTGATTTTTTTCTGTCAGAGAAGTGTTATTTATTTATTTTTTTTGTTCTGTCAAATGCAAGCTCTAATAACTGTCTTATTATGGAGTCTTTGGTGACACCGGGGCCACAGACAATCTTCACCTCATACTAGTGAACAGGAATTGGATTGTAATTGGTCCTTGTTGCCCACATGTGCGCACATGTCATGTGTGCAGTATATGAAATTGCTGGCAAAACAGCCTCCCAGTAGGGCATGATTGACAGCAAGCTGTATTTATGAAGTGCCACCAGATCTGTGTATAAACATGTACTGATTGTATTATTTCATCTCAGCTGGAATAAAAGGCACAAACATAGTCAATTCTTCTACATTCTGCCAATTTCCCATTGGGTAATGACTCCAGGGCAGAACTGTAAGAGGCAGAATAACCTGCATTTGTATGCTTGCCTCTCGCATGCTCTCTCTTTCAATTTAGCAGAAGTCAATTTGAATTATAATGCAGAGGTTTGCTCTCTATTCACAAAGTGCAGGGTAAGAGTTGTTGGTGAGGGATGTCAGAGGTGGGAGAGCATGAGGATCCTTGATTTATCTGCCAGTAATCTCTAAACTCATTTGGGTAAAATTGGCAATTTAAAAAAAAAAAAAAAAACACAAACATGGTATTTGTCTGCAGAATCATATTATTTTCTGATATAACCATACAAAGTGTATTAAAATGGCAAAATGTCAGAGGGGACAAGATATTCAATAATAAATGATGATACATGAATGGCAAAAAGTTTAACTTCAATAAACAGCAGGGGTAGAAACAAATATGTTATTAGGAATCAGTATAAGTTCACTTCTAATAGTCATTTAAATCAGATTAAAAGCACAAAAAGCTTTTTAAAAAAGAGCTGTTGTCTGGAAACCTTTTATAAGGCAGCACTAGTCTGATCATATGTCTCCTTCCTTTCCGCACATAAATATACCCAACAAAATATACCCAACAAAATATAAGCAGTTATACTGTTTCTCATATCTTATATTATTACTGTATTATTATCAGCAATGGACAACCACCAACCAAGCTACATGGAAATTATACAGCAGATCTGTGCCTAGTTTTGCCATGTTTCATTAGGTCACATTTTAATGACACAATATAGATAGAGATTTAATTGTGCACAATAGGAATAATAATAAACTTGTAAGTGTGTTCTCAGTATACATACCAGTTACATTTACCTAGACCTTCTCAGCTCAGGGTTGGAGCACAAACAGTATTTTCTGATTCATGTCATACACTAAGATTTTACATCCGGCTACATTATGTGGAAAAAAAAAAAGAATGTGTATTTATCTTTAAATACACAGCAAAAAAAAAGGGTAATTTTAACACGCTGAAATATAACATTTATAACTCAGAGAATTCCCATCTTTATTCCTTATATTTTGGAAATTGGAAATGAAACTTGATAGTAAAAACAATGGCTTACGTTTTAAATACAGATGATTTTTGTGCTTTGACATTAATAATTAGTAGGAAACAATGATTTTTGTAGTTTTGGAGCATAGTTCCACACATTTTATTCTGCATTTTTTGCATGTGTACATGTTTATAACAACTTAACATTTCTTTGGAACACTTGGGTCCCAACCAGGATGGCCCATACACCTTTACACTCCAAATATACATAGACAGCTGCGTAGATTTAGTTGTGTGTAGGGTATTGTCTAGTGTGTAGATATTTAAAGGTGTTGAGACTAGGACTATTAAAGCAGATAGCTACTTGTCACACTATCCTATTGAGCAAGAGTATGTAACCAACTCTGTTAACACTGCACAAAAAGACACACATGGGAAAGGAAAAAATACCCTGATTACCCATGTCTTTACTTTAAGTAATTTGATTAAATACATCTTTGTTTAAGTATATGTCTCATTTAACCACAATAAATCTATTGACAGACTTGTAAAAACTCTGAAAACTTTCCCCCTGTGTGATGCAGGGATCTCTATGCACATCAATAAGTAATCTCCTTTGTGTAGTAGGAACTATGAATAATGCAAGTGCCCATATAGCTGTGGTTTTTCAGAAATGTATTACTGCAGAGTGGCAGGGATACCATACAGAGACTGGCTGAGCACATCTCAACAAATTAACACTGGCAGCCCACTTTTTATTGTCAAAGACACCAGAGATGTTTAATCTCAGTGTCTTTCAGAACAATTATTCAGCCAAGAAACAATCGAGTTGAAGTCTTCTCATTTGAACTGGATTCATTTTAATGCAGAAACAGTTATCTAATGCTGAAATGATAGGCCTTGTCTCTTTTTTTCTATCCAAGAGAGCTGGAAACAAAAATTAATAAACCCCCAAGCCTAGTTTTTTTGTGTGCAATGGAAATAGGACATATCAGCCTCCTGTCTCTCTCTTTCACGCACACACACACATTTAGACACAGAGAAGGAGGAATTGGTTATAGCAGAACTCTCAAAATAGCTGAAGGAAATGTAATAGGGAAACTGAAGCATTCATCTCCCAGATTTCAACAGTACGATACTGATAAAGTAAGGCAAGGAAGTTCTGGAGCTTATCACAAGTCCTATAGGTTAACCTTTGTTAATACGAGAGCAACACTAGAATAAGCTTGATGTTACAGATTTTATGCACATTGAGCCTATATACTATTTCAACTTGAACCAGAGGAGAAGTTAAAAAAACAGCAAGATAGAAGACTTTTGTTTGGAGCTTATCACAATGCTGCACTTTTACTTTGGAGGAAAAACAAGGGCACTTTTAGTCAGCACCATAGACTAATTGGTGCATTCAGGTTAAAGGGTAATATTTATACTACCTGTATGTGAATGGATCATTACAAGAAGACAAAACGTGCTTGTGTTTTTTATGTGGTGCAATCAGTCATGCATTGCTGAATTACTATTATTCTACACAGTAGATATTTCTCATACATCACTCACACCTGAAGTGTGCATACAGTGTGGAAACTATCCACATACTTCAAAAACCTTTCACCTTTTATTAAACAGTAAACAATCCTCATAAAAGTCTACTATGGAGTGTATTTCTCATTTATTTATGTTTTTGTTTATGTTTTTTTTTCAGAAGACACTTTTAAGCCTGATGGGCATGATATGAAAGACTAGACATGTTCCACAGGCTTCAGGTCCTGTCCATATTAACCTGGATATTTTGCAAAACGTTCTCTACTGTTTGCACCTCCCATACAAATACAAATGTAGTTATTGGTGAGTAGAAAGCAAGAATTTTAGAAACACTGTACAAATTAGAGATTTTTGGGTATATGTTTGGACTGAAACTCCACCAATTGTGATATAAAGGCCCACTTAGCACTTCTCCACTGTTGCTTTTAGTGCTTAAAGCCACGGCAACGGAGAAGTGTTAATTATACTGCATCTCTCACTTTGTCCTGACGAGGCCTGGGCTTGTTATCATCTAGGTACACCAGGGTTTTAAGATGTTATGGCCTTAAAATTAATAAATCTTCTGTCAAACTGTTTGTACTGTTTAAAACACTTCAAGTGAAGTACTTCAAGTACTTTAAAGCACAGTCAGAGAAATTGCTGGAATGACTGGAGTGTTCCTCTGGCTGTATATAGCAGAGATACACAGCACTGCCATCCGGAACAGTTGCTGCTAACTGCCAGTCAGCATGTTAAAAGAAGGCTGTTATACATTTTTCTTCTTCCATTTCAGCTCCTTTTTGAATATACAGGTCCTTCTCAAAATATTAGCATATTGTGATAAAGTTCATTATTTTCTATAATGTCATGATGAAAATTTAACATTCATATATTTTAGATTCATTTCACACTAACTGAAATATTTCAGGTCTTTTATTGTCTTAATACAGATGATTTTGGCATACAGCTCATGAAAACCCAAAATTCCTATCTCACAAAATTAGCATATCATTAAAAGGGTCTCTAAACGAGCTATGAACCTAATCAACGAGTTAACTCTAAACACCTGAAAAAGATTCCTGAGGCCTTTAAAACTCCCAGCCTGGTTCATCACTCAAAACCCCAATCATGGGTAAGACTGCCGATCTGACTGCTGTCCAGAAGGCCACTATTGACACCCTCAAGCAAGAGGGTAAGACACAGAAAGAAATTTCTGAACAAATAGGCTGTTCCCAGAGTGCTGTATCAAGGCACCTCAGTGGGAAGTCTGTGGGAAGGAAAAAGTGTGGCAGAAAACACTGCACAACGAGAAGAGGTGACCGGACCCTGAGGAAGATTGTGGAGAAGGGCCGATTCCAGACCTTGGAGGACCTGCGGAAGCAGTGGACTGAGTCTGGAGTAGAAACATCCAGAGCCACCGTGCACAGACGTGTGCAGGAAATGGGCTACAGGTGCCGCATTCCCCAGGTCAAGCCACTTTTGAACCAGAAACAGCGGCAGAAGCGCCTGACCTGGGCTAGAGAGAAGCAGCACTGCTGACCTGGGCTAGAGAGAAGCAGCACTGGAATGTTGCTCAGTGGTCCAAAGTACTTTTTCCGGATGAAAGCAAATTCTGCATGTCAATCGGAAATCAAGGTGCCAGAGTCTGGAGGAAGACTGGGGAGAAGGAAATGCCAAAATGCCAGAAGTCCAGTGTCAAGTACCCACAGTCAGTGATGGTCTGAGGTGCCGTGTCAGCAGCTGGTGTTGGTCCACTGTGTTTTATGAAGGGCAGGGTCAATGCAGCTAGCTATCAGGAGATTTTGGAGCAATTCATGCTTCCATCTGCTGAAAAGCTTTATGGAGATGAAGATTTCATTTTTCAGCACGGCCTGGCACCTGCTCACAGTGCCAAAACCACTGGTAAATGGTTTACTGACCATGGTATCACTGTGCTCAATTGGCCTGCCAACTCTCCTGACCTGAACCCCATAGAGAATCTGTGGGATATTGTGAAGAGAACGTTGAGAGACTCAAGACCCAACACTCTGGATGAGCTAAAGGCCGCTATCGAAGCATCCTGGGCCTCCATAAGACCTCAGCAGTGCCACAGGCTGATTGCCTCCATGCCACGCCGCATTGAAGCAGTCATTTCTGCAAAAGGATTCCCGACCAAGTATTGAGTGCATAACTGTACATGATTATTTGAAGGTTGACGTTTTTTGTATTAAAAACACTTTTCTTTTATTGGTCGGATGAAATATGCTAATTTTGTGAGATAGGAATTTTGGGTTTTCATGAGCTGTATGCAAAAATCATCCGTATTAAGACAATAAAAGACCTGAAATATTTCAGTTCGTGTGCAATGAATCTAAAATATATGAATGTTAAATTTTCATCATGACATTATGGAAAATAATGAACTTTATCACAATATGCTAATATTTGGAGAAGGACCTGTATGACCTGTGCTCTAAAACCTAAAGACTTGGCTTAGAGTCAAGTTTGGGGACTCAACTCTTATAACTATTTTTATCTAATGTAATCAAGAGTGAAAGCAGGACATTAGTTTATCTTGCCTCTGACATTGTCTCACTGTTAAGCTGGCAGTGTCATGACAAAGATTTTACCTGCTTGTCAAAATAAAAGCACATTCTCTTGTTCAGAAATACTACACTGCACCTCAGTCATTGTGTTATAATATCTAGCATATCTTGGAACATGTTTACTGTTTAGACTTGACAACTAATGTTTTAAATGTAGGTTTAGAACATGGTTTCCTAATGATACTATAACTGATGCTAGGTTTGAGATGTATTGAAAGTAGGCAACCAGAGGTAGCAATGACATCGCACCCGTTGGAACAGAGTGGAGCTTGCTATTTGTTGTGGTGCTAACACCACATATGGTATTAACAGGCTGTTAATACCATATTTCTCTCTATTTATTTGTTAAAACACAAAAGGTACTGGGTGTGACTGGGTAAAAGAGATACAAACCATCAGAAGCGCTTAGTTAATAGTTTCTGTATAGGCCCAACTACTGTATGTTGGACAATGAATGCAGGGTTGATTGCTGAGCTTCAACTTTCTCAGTCAGAATCATGAATTTAGGGGAATGTTTTGTTTTTTGCTTTACCAACTAGGAACTCAGAGAATCTGACTTCCAAGTACCAAGAGAATGAACCACTAATCTTAAAAAAAAAAATAAAAGTAAAAATAAAATAGAAAGCATGTACTTTGCATCATTCAGAAATTCATCTTCAACTGGTGTTATTATCTTTGAACATCAATACATATTTATATAGTATATATTTTATGATGTATATGTTATCAATTGTCATGATAACTTAAAGCCGCTTGTTTTTTGTATGTTGAATTAAATGTTAAAAGATGAAGAAATGATTACATTTCTAAATGCTTATGTGGTAAATTAGGCTCAAGGGAAAACAGTACAGGGGTCAAATTCCTAACCTGCAGCAATGCAGTGTTATAGGCAGATTAGATGGGATGTAATTTTTTTGTGTCAAATCTCAGTAGTGTTAATGGTGCATAGACAGTATATTGAGTCAAGGTATGCACACAGCTTAAATGTGACAAATTTCAAAAACAGCTGACAGTGACACCCACCCCGGATCTGCCAGTTTAAAAATTAGGCAGGTAATGTCTTATACAGATTCAGGACTCACTGAAAAATTCACATTATCGAATGTTAAATTTGTTGAGTTTCACTCCATAATATTGACTCTAAAATCAGCATGCGGCATAGCTGAAACTTTTTACAGCAGATTAATTTTTGTCCACACAGTAATCTCTAGTAGCCCCTTCACGTCACAGCTCCCATTTGCTGTCATTATGCTATCGCTGTTTGGGGTCCCTTGCAGTGAACTTCCACTTTAATTTCTTACAGGAGATGCATAATGACTTGGATAGGAGAACCTCAGACATCATTAAAAATCATGCACTAGTTTTCTCTCTCCACACTGGGTAGATGGTCTATTTCTAGAGGGTCCCTGCAAGACAGCAGGGAGTTTTAATGAACTTGAATCCCAGGACAAGAGAAACGACTTCATGATTCAGCTCCCAGGGTGAAAAATTGAAACGGCTGTTTGCTTCAGAGCCAAGTCAAGCTTCTTTTATATGTACTGTTTGGGAATAATAATCCTGTGGTTGAATGTTTGATGAGGCCGTTTGACAAATTTATGTGCCAATTTTCAGGTTTAGGGAGCCTTCTGTACACTTTGCCTCCTAGTTGAGTGATGTCTAACAAATGTAGGCATGTCAGTCATAATTTCAAGTTTGTGAACATTTTCATTTTGCAGCTTTTTGAGTTAATCGAGTTCATCTCAAGAAGCGCTTCGAAATCGAATGTTTTATTCATTCTTTGCTGCTGATGTTGCTTCATTTTCAGAAGTGTCTGTGTTTTCACTTCTCAGCTGCAGTAACCAAGTTCCCTTGAGTGTAATAGTCTAATGAAAACACTTCCAGTGAGGCAGCTGAAAATATCACCTGTCCTGTGCTCATTTCCATGGAGGATGTGTTGTGAACAGTGAAGCACCATTTTCATGGAGAATCCTGAAGGTTGCGCACCCACCACCCCTCCCCCCACCCGCAACCTCCAACTCCAACTCTGGAAATAGTCAGAAATAATAAGTGGGCCACTTCTTATTAATAGGTAACACTGTACCTGATTTAGGTGAAGCTGCTCATTATAAAGTTTCAGCTCTTTTCAGTTGCAACACCACAAACTTCTCATCATAAGTCAAAACTCAGAACAAACAGGATTGTAGGAAACATGGTGGGAGAGGGCAGAGGTGCACAAAAACTTGCAATTCTTGCTTATATGTGTGTTTCTTTTACAGCTCCTCTCTTTGACTTTGTTTTGGCACAATCCTTTTTGGATTTTATTTTTTTAACAGATTTATGACTTGAACAAACCACTAAAGAGGCATGGTAAAACATCCCTTAAAAATTGCAGGGGTTTATATATTTTTTACATACCTTTGCTTGTAGGGGTGTTCATAGTTTTCAATAAATCTTTCAATGTGGATTTTGATTAATAATAAGATGTTGGAATGTATGTGTGTGTGTGTGTGGTTTATTTGTTGGCATCCCAGGGAAAGATGTGTAAAGAGCACTAAAGCCTTGATACTGAAAGGTTTTAAAAAGCCAAATATTGACTTCAGGAATTTATTAATGTAGGAGAAAAACACATTAAGAAATAATATTTTTTTAAATCAGCTGTACTTAATATTTTGTAAAACCCTCTTTACCCGTAGAACGGCACTTAGTGAAGTCTTCTAAAATATTTCACAAAGTCTAAGCACTAACCAAGAGGGATCTTTGACCATTACTCTTTGCACTATTCCTATGCACGCTTCTCTTTAGCTCTCCATAGTGTTTTTCCTCTATAATTTAGCTCTAAGGACTGAGATGACAATGGAAAAAAGTTGGTTTAGCATCTGGTGGACCACTGTGTTGCTCTGGCAATATGTTTTGGATCATTATCTTGTTCAAATGCCTGATCACATGAACCAATTTTTAGTTTACTGGGGCAGTCCAGCAGATTTATTACAAGAAGAATCCACCAGTAACTCCAGGTATTTTAAAAAGTCCATGACGATATGCACTCTAACAAGGTTCCCAGGGGTTTTGGAAGAGACATTTGGGCCACAGCATCACAAATGATCCACTATACTTTAAGAGTAACTAAACTTCAAATCAACTTTGTTTTGTATAAATTGGATCTTAAGGATGCTATCTTTATGGTATTGTGCAAATTTTTATATTTTTATGTGAACTTGATTGATTCTGCAATATTTGTCCTAAAACTATGCTACACTCTTTGGGTTGAATGGTGGCTACTGCAGTTGCATTTTCCTGTTGGTTCAAACAGTACAGCTTGGTCGATATCTACGTCACAGCCCCGTGTTTGTATAAAAAGCCATCTCACTCAGATACATTTCCCCCATTCTGACTTACACAGACTTGTCAGTGCCAGCTTCGGGCAACACTGAGTCAGTGCCTTGAGCCAGTGGCTCAAACTGATTAGGCATAGGCACAGTGGACTCCATAAAGCCTCCCTCAACTTTTGGTGATGAGGAGGGTGAAACATCCACCACCCCAAAAGATCTATCTGTGGCTACCACAATTAATATTGGTCCTATTTACCAGGCTTTATTTCTGATAAATGTATAACTGAATATTTCCAAGACCTATCTTTAGAAAAGTTCCAAAATGCAAATTTAACGTTGAAGATTTTGAAATATGCATACCCTTGTTAGACTGGGAATGGAGTTTGTCACCTAGGCATGCTTTTATTTTGAAAGCGGGTCAGTTAACTCTTAGTACTTTGGCAAACTGAAGTATTCTCTCATTTAGAGTCAACGGGATACAGTAAACTATCCTGACTAACAGGCCTACCTACCACCAAATAAGAAACGCCCCTGACTTCTTTAGCAACAACATGACAGAAATTAGAGGGTTCTGCTAGCTCTTTTTCAGAGCCAGGCAGCCATAATGAGTCTAAGCAGCTATTTCCCAGAGGCTTGACCATAGCCAATAGGAGAGAAGCTGAGGCGGTGATACTCTTCCAAAGACCTCCCCCTCTGTCTCTGTCCCGCCAAGGTCCTTTTTACATTTCCGGCTGCATATTGAGGGGGAAAAGACAATACAGTGACCAAGGAATGTAAAAAAGATAGACGAGATAAATTAGCCCAGCGAAATGCCTTGGGTATGAAAATACAACAAATATATTAGAAGAGAAAATATATCAGTGTTTTAGAAATGAAAGGACAATAAAATAATCTGAAAAATAATATATTTTTGAGGAAAAAAAAAACATATACAGTACAGACCAAAGGTTTGGACACTCCTTCTCATTCAAAGAGTTTTCTTTATTTTCATGACGATGAATATTGTAGCTTCACACTGAAGGCATCAAAACTATGAATTAACACATGTAGAATTATATACTGAAGAAAAAGGTGTGAAACAACTGAAAATATGTCTTATATTCTAGGTTCTTCAAAGTAGCCACCTTTTGCTTTGATTACTGCTACGCACATTCTTGGCATGCTGTTGATGAGCTTCAAGAGGTAGTCACCTGAAATGGTTTTCACTTCACAGGTGTGCCATGTCAGGTTTAATAAGTGGGATTTCAAGCCTTATAAATAGGGTTGGGACCATCAGTTGTGTTGTGCAGGAGGTGGATACAGTACACAGCTGATAGTCCTACTGAATAGACTGTTAGAATTTGTATTATGGCAAAAAAAAAGCAGCTAAGTAAAGAAAAACGAGTCGCCATCACTACTTTAAGAAATGAAGGTCAGTCAGTCCGATCAATTGGGAAAACTTTGAAAGTCTCCCGAAGTGCAGTCTTAAAAACCATCAAGCGCTACAAAGAAACTGGATCACATGAGGACCGCCCCAGGAAAGGAAGACCAAGAGTCACCTCTGCTGTGGACGATAAGTTAATCCGAGTCACCAGCCTCAGAAATCGCAGGTTAACAGCAGCTCAGATTAGAGAACAGGTCAATGCCACATAGAGTTCTAGCAGCAGACACATCTCTAGAACAACTGTTAAGAGGAGACTGTGTGAATCAGGCCTTCATGATAAATTAGCTGCCAGGAAACCACTGCTGAGGACAGGCAACAAGCAGAAGAGACTTGTTTGGGCTAAAGAACACAAGGAATGGACATTAGACCAGTGGAAATCTGTGCTCTGGTCTGATGAGTCCAAGTTTGAGATCTTTGGTTCCAACCACCGTGTCTTTATGCAGCGCTGAAGAGGTGAACGGATGGACTCTACATGCCTGGTTCCCACCATGAAGCATGGAGGAGGAGGTGTGATGGTGTGGGGGTGCTTTGCTGGTGACACTGTTGGGGATTTATTCAAAATTGAAGACATACTGAACAAGCATGGCTACCACAGCATCTTGCAGCAGCATGCTATTCCATCCAGTTTGCGTTTAGTTGGACCATCATTTATTTTTCAACAGGAAAATGACCCCAAACACACCTCCAGGCTGTGTAAGGGCTATTTGACCAAGAAGGAGAGTGATGGGGTGCTGCGCCAGATGACCTGGCCTCCACAGTCACCGGACCTGAACCCAATCGAGATGGTTTGGGGTGAGCTGGACCGCAGAGTGAAGGCAAAAGGGCCAACAAGTGCTAAGTATCTCTGGGAACTCCTTCAAGACTGTTGGAAAACCATTTCAGGTGACTATCTCTTGAGGCTCATCAACACAATGCCAAGAGTGTGCGGAGCAGTAATCAAAGCAAAAGGTGGCTACTTTGAAGAACCTAGAATATAAGGCTAATTTTCAATTGTTTCACACTTTTTTGTTCAGTATATAATTCCACATGTGTTAATTCATAGTTTTGATGCCTTCAGTGTGAAGCTACAATATTCAAATAAAATAAAGAAAACTTTTTGAATGAGAAGGTGTGTCCAAACTTTTGGTCTGTAGTGAATATATATATATATATATATATATGTTTTTATAAATATGAAAGATATAAAAGTCCTGGGAAAAGAGCAAACATTTTAATTTTATTTTATAAAAAACGGAAAAATATAGAATTCAAGAAAAAAGGTATGATTGAAAAGTAGGTTTAAATTAATAAATAAGAGTAATAGCAAAGAGATAATTTACAATAGTTAGATACTAACATAAATATATATTTATATCTAATCAACTGATCAATTATTGACTAAATTTCTTTTTCTTATTTTGTTTTTGGCCCAGTAATTATTTTATTGAATCATTTATTTATTTATTTCTGAATGTATCTTTAATTATGTCAGGTTTGGTCCTCCAATCTGGTAATCAAGGATTTTCTTATCATCTGACAGCTAATGACATCCAGGTGTTGGTCTTTCCAACATGCTGCCAGGAGAAGTATCTAAAATAAACTTCTATATAGGTAGAGTTTTTTTTCTTCATTTTAAAACTAAATTTCCTCTTCTTCAGCAGAAATGGATGCCAGAGCTGCAGGTGCAATCAGTGCTGTGCTAAAACCTTTTAATTAACACAATCTATCATCATTAGCCAAGTGGTCAGGTAGCAGCCTTACTGTTAACTCTTAGGGAACGGAGCGAGGACAAAAGTAAATGATGCAGTGTGCTTCGTTGCTTTTCGGGCCCTGTCACCATAAGTTCCCCCATTGCCGAGCAGCTCTGAAAATACATCAGTCTACATCAGCACCACTAAATCAGTCTACTACCATCCTGTGACTTGCTGGACTAAATACTGAGCTACAAATAATGCTTGCTGATGCATGCAACAAATTGTAGTTTGCAGCATGGTAATGAGATTTATTTTAAAATATTCGTAATTAAAATGCTGCTGGAATTTGAAGACTTTTCTTTGTTTCTTCAGTATTGCACAGTGCATTAAGGATGTTTGTTCACTAAAATTCACCAGCAACAATCTGGGGACTTTACAGAACAGCTGTGTTCACACATATTGGAGGACATTGTGCACCCTGACTAGAGAGATATGACGCATTTAGTGAATATGGTGTACATTCACCCAGGGAGACATCCATATATATCCTCTCATATCACACAGATTTTCATCCAAGACCATTTAAATATAACACTTCAGAATCATAAAACATTCAAATCTTGAAGACTCAGGATGCTATCTCCTGGAGCAGGTTAATGTTGTGGTGAAATCTGTAATGTTAGGTAAGGATATTTTAAAGGGCCTTTGAGAAAAGCAATTATTTGAGATGAGGTCAGGTACCCGACCTGTTTGTATATCCTTCACTATGTCTCGCTCTTCTTCCACCTCACCATCATGCTCTGCTTTTTGTAGGGCTGTAATATAAAATCCCCCAAAATAATGTGTGGTTGTTACTTGACAAAATGTAAAAACATTCAAGGTGTTTGATACTTTTTCAAGGCACTGTAGATGCATTAATTAGCTACTCACAAGTAGCTAATTTGAACGTCCAAATATTAACTTTTGTACAGCAGGTTTTTAAATTTTGTAGAATCATCTATTTTTTTATGGATCTACAGGACTAACTAACCATAATGCTTGGTAAAAATCTGAGAAAAAAGTCCGAATGTGGCTGGAGCAATTATTGTGAACGTGGTTCAGAGAGCAGGGGGGCGAGAGCAGAAATTGCGAGAGAGAACAAAGCGCATTGCTGCGCCGTGTTCATGCAGAGAAAAATGTTTGACTGTAAGAGAAGGAGTACACTGAGAATGCAAGTGAAAAAAAGTGAAGTAAGGGTAGGTGTCTCTGAAAACAACAGTTGAGAAGTAAGAGGTTGTCTCTGTTCCTCTTGACTTTTTCTGTCTTCAAATCTTTTCCCTGCTCCTTCGAAGTGTGCCCTCACACCCTGGCTGCCTTAGTTGCACTGCCTCAGAGAAAGAAAAGTGTGGCCCAGGGTTGCTTGTACCAGTGTTGTGCTGCGACTCTGCAGCTGTGGGCAGACCTTAATTGGCACATTAAGAGAGAATGAACCTCCTAATGAAGCACAAGTGTGACTGTATGCTCCTGAGGCCATATCTTCTAAGAGCAGCTTTGTCATGCTCTGTACTAAATGCTAACAAAACTGAATCCTTCTGTGAGGACAAGTATTCAATACAACAACGAAACACTAATAACAGCCTGCTGCTGTCTTTATTATAGTACTGTCGGCTGTCTGAATGACCCTATTCATATTTACTGTATAATATCAGAGAGAACTGGTCCATTGTATGTTTCTGAGTAGCTGCTAAGCTGTCAACAGAATAATTATAATACTGTGTTGTGTGTAATGGCAAACCTTTGACCACAAAAAGTAGCAGCCAGTAGGAAACCTTGTCAATGATACAGTACATGTATACCTTCTCCTATGTACAGGTATGTTCTACTGTCTGTGTTTACATGGGAGAAAGCTAGACTCATGGGAAAAAACATTGTCACTGTTGGTATTTTGTTTCAGACCACTGCATTCATACCTCTAATGACCAAAGTCTGTTTTGTTAGCACGTTTATGTAGAAACGGTGCATCTCTATATATCTGTTGGTCTTGCTCCCATATTCACACAACTCAGGGGCTGAAAGAATGAGAATACGGAGTAATTTTCAGTGACTTGAGATCAATAAATTTTCCAGACATCTGTTGACTCTTTATCTGTGTCTAGCTAGTACACTGCTAATTAAGACAATACTTAGAAATCACATTCTCTTGCCTGGAACAGCAGACATAAATTACCTAGCTGTTGACTACCAGTGTAATGTACTGATGAAAACATTGAAAACATTGTGTAAGTTGTGTGTGTTGACAAAATATTTGTTCATTTGTTATTTTTAAAGAAATTAGCACAGCACATACCCCATATAGACCATTACCACAATGAAAACATGGAGGTGGCAGTAATATGTTGTGGGAAGGCTTTATTTTATCAGGAACACAGAAGCTGGTCAGAGTTGGTGGGAAGATGGATCGAGGTAGAAACAGGCAATCCTGAAGGAATACAAATACTAAAGATAACACAATTAGACTGGTTTACAATGGTATTTTTAGCCTGGCATATTTGTCTATATTAAAATTTAAATTATTCCACCTTTTTCATCATCAAGTCAAATAAGGATAGCATTAAAAATAAAATGAGAGCCTACAGACATGCATCTTTTGTGTATATTTTTGACTAATAATAACAGCCAATTTTTTCCTTGTTCACGCAGTGTTTTTTAATAAATGAAAAGAATTATCTCTTTAAAACTTCCAGGAAAGTTTTTTTTTTTATTATTATTATTTGACCCAAAATTCAACAAGTTGCTGAGCAATAAGGGTGTTTGTCAAGATTCTGGTGTCAAACTGTGTTCTGTGTTAAATGTAGTCTCAGCTCAGATTTAGGTCTGTATGATTCTCCAAACAATGTATATTTATTCTCATAGTAGCACGTTACACTTCCAAGTTTAATAATCCAAGTTTAATACTGCCTAGTTTTTGAGAGAAACCAGTTTTAAATTCCACTGAGGAATAAAGAACCTAGGAGTCCATCCACCCTGAATGAAAACATTTCTGTCCCCTGTCCATTTTTCTCTTCTTAGAGACATTAAGGCAGGTTTTCTTCACAAACACAAAGTATATTTTTTCTGGCATACCTATTTCTACTTCTCCCCTGTCTGACCTCTGTCTGCAGAGTGACTGAAAGATGGTAATTTAATAAAATCCAGACTGCCATTCAGGGACCTTCGGCATAGACTGTCTGTCCACAGAAGGCCAGTAGGAGGTTAGGGATGATAAGGGATTGAAATATTCCCTTCATGAAACACACCCCATGCATGTCCTGTTTTTTCCTTAGAATTTTACAAATATTTAAGAGCAAATATGTTTACTGGTTTTTCTCTCCTAGCTGGAGCTACTAAATTAGCTATTAAAGCCATTACCTCTTTACTTTTTCTATAATTTAGAAAGTACTCCTGGACCTGTGATTTTTGTGTACATACTCTGTCTTCTCAAACCCCAGTCGGTCGCAGCAGATGGCCACTGACACTGAGCCAGGCTGCTGAAGGTTTCTCCCTGTTAAAATTGAGTTTTCACTACAACACTACATGGATGCTCAGTATGAAGATTTGCTGCAAAGTTATTGACTTAATGCACTTGTCTGTCCACTTTTATTACATGATTGTTCAGGAGGACAAATTGCTGCACAGTTAATGACTCAATAAAATCGGCTAGATTTCCTAAGATAGAAAATTTTTTCTTTTACCCAAAGTGACAAGAACAGCAACAAAGTTGTTTCTGGCCAGGGCATTCAAGAGCAGTCCTCATAAAAGAGGCATGATACTAAGAATTTGAAAGATGTTTAATATTTAGGCTTCTAATTTTCGTACTCGTACTCGTCGTCTTCCGCTTATCCGTGACCGGGTCGCGGGGACACCCAGACGTCCCTCTCCCCAGACACCTCCTCCAGCTACTCTGGGGGGAGCCCAAGGCATCCTAGGCCAGCTGAGAGACATAGTCCCTCCAGCGTGTCCTGGGCCGTCCCCTGGGCCTCCTCCCGGTGGGACGTGCCTGGAACACCTCCCAAGGAAGGCATCCAGGAGGCATACGGTATAGATGCCCGAGCCACCTCAACTGGCTCCTCTTGATGTGGAGGAGCAGCGGCTCTACTCCAAGCCTCTCCCAGATGGCCGAGCTCCTCACCCTATCTCTAAGGGAGTGCCCGGCCACCCTATGGAGGAAGCTCATTTCAGTCGCTTGTATCCGGGATCTCGTTCTTTCAGTCATGACCCAAAGTTCATGGCCATAGGTGAGGGTAGGAACGTAGACCAACCGGTAAATCAAGAGCTTCGCTTTTTGGCTCAGCTCTCTCTTCACCACAACGGGCCGGCACAGTGCCCCCATTACTGCGGCAGCCGCACCGATCTGTCTGTCAATCTCCCGCTCCATTCTTCCCTAACTCGTAAACAAGACCCCAAGATACTTAAACTCCTCCACTTGAGGCAGGACCTCCCCTCCAACTTGAAGAGGACAAGCCACCCTTTTCCGGTTGAGAACCATGGCCTCGGACTTGGAGGAGCTGATCCTCATCCCAGCCGCTTCACACTCAGCTGCGAACCGCCCCAGTGCATACTGTAGGTCTTGGCTAGAAGGGGCCAGCAGGACCACATCATCTGCAAAAAGAAGAGACGAAGTCCTATGGTCCCCAAACCAGACCCCTCCGGCCCTTGGCTGCGCCTAGAAATCCCGTCCATAAAAGTTATGAACAGGACCGGTGACAAAGAGCAGCCCTGCCGGAGTCCAACATGCACCGGGAACAGGTCCAACTTAGTGCCGGCAATGCGGACCAAACTCCTGCTATGCAGGGACCGGATGGCCCCTAATAAAGGGCCCCCGACTCCATACTCCTGGAGCACCCCCCACAGGGCATCATGAGGGACACAGTTGAATGCTTTCTCCAGGTCCATAAAAAACATGTAGACCGGTTGGGCATACTCCCATGAACCCTTGAGTACCTTGTAGAGGGTATATCCGCCAGACATTCCCAGCAGACCCTCACTATGCGCCTGGACCTGCCAGGGCTGTCCGGCTTTCCTGTCCTCCAGCGGATCCAACTCACCACCAGTTGGTGATCAGTGGACAGCTCAGCCCTCTCTTCACCCGAGTGTCCAAAACATGCGGCCGACGGTCGGATGATACGATAACAAAGTTGATCAATGACCTCCTGCCTAGGATGTCCTGGTGCCAAGTGCACTGATGGACACCCTTATGTTTGAACATGGTGTTCATTATGGACAATCCATGATTAGCACAGAAGTCCAGTAACAAAACACCAGTCGGATTCAGATCGGGGAGGCAATTCCTCCCGATCACGCCTCTCCAGGTGTCACTGTCGTTTCCCACGTGGGCGTTGAAGTCCCCCAGCAGAATAATGGAGTCCCCGGGAGGGGCACTATCCAGCACCCCTGACAGGGACGGCAAGAAGGCTGGGTACTCCGCACTACCGCTCGGCCTGTAGGACGGAACGACAGTCACAGACCTGTCCCCAACCCGAAGGCGCAAGGATGTGACCCTCTCATCCACCAGGGTAAACCCCAACACGAGACGGCTGAGCTGGGGGGCAACAAGCAAACCCACCCAACCTGCCCCTCTCCCCGTGGGCCAGTCCAGAGTAGAAGAGAGTCCAGCCCCTCCAAGGAAATGGGTTCCAGAGCCCACACGGTGTGTGGAGCCGAGCCCGACAATTTCTATCTCTCGACCCCCACACAAGCTCAGGTGCCTTCCCCCCCAGTGGGGTGACATTCCACGTCCCTAGAGCCAGCCTACGCATCCGGGGATTGGGCCGCCAGAGGTCTCCACCTTCGTCTGCCGCACAATCCTCTTTGCACAAGTCCCTCTCGGTTCCCCCTGCAAGTGGTGGGCCCCCTGGGGGATGGCCTCGCGTCTCTCATTCGGGCTTGGCCCGGCCAGGTCCCGTGAGGAGCAACCCAGCCACTATAATTAAAAATCATAATTCAGAAGTCATAAATTCTAACCAAAAATTATTTCTTACGAATAGAAAACAAAGATACACTCTGGTGTTTTGATTATTGGGCTCACAGCACGAATAATTACAAGTAATTAAATCTCATTAATATTTGATAATTATTAACTAAAACCACGCTAAATGTCTCTAAATGTTGTTAAATCAACTGTTTTACTGAATGGTGGGGAACACTAACCTTAGTTGACAGACAAATCACTCTTGCACAAACTTGACACAAGTCTGTCTCTTTATCTAGTTGAAAATGTATTAAACCGATAGTCCCCTATTACAATCCACCATCCTGGTCCAACACATTCACCTAATTGAGCATGTACTATTCTACAAAAGTAAGTAAATGACTAAACAAAAAAAAAGATGTGCGCAAGAGGTATATGAAAATCAAACCAGCAGTTTATGGACAAACGTGGGAATAAAACAACAATTTGGATTGACTTGGAAAAATAGAACAAAATTGATAAACGGTGAAGCCTTCTTTGGCCGGTTGATACGTCTCAATAGCAGCTGTCAGCTGGTAGAATGCTACGACCAAGCCAGCTCAGACACGGTAAAGCACCTAGCAGCTGGTCCCTTAGCCACTAACAGCTGATATCCAGCTCTTCTTAAGACAAAGGGTAATAAAACAGGAAAAGACGGAACACAGCGGAAAAACACAGAGGGCCATAAAGGATGGGACAATGGAGTGGCCAGTCCTGAGGCTCAGGCCACAGCTTCAGTTTGCTTTGAATGAAAACTTCAAAAGTTCAACTTTAACTCCAACTGAGCCAGCACTAAGTTGATTGAAACATGGTGAACACACACATCTAAACTTTTCTCCGTAACCGCGCTTCAGAGTTCAACAATATTCAAACTTGAATCAATATTGCATGCAACAAGTTAATACATTGGATTAACTAATCCTAAATCACCTTTTGAACAACACCTCACCCTGCCTAGACCTTATTAACCTATCCGATTAATACCAAGAAACTGTCTCTGTGGCAGCTGGTTTTAGTAAACTGTGCTCTGTAGTGGCGGCCTGAAGGTAAAACTTTAAACAGTTTATGTGCAGGATGTGTGGGGTCTGCAGAGATTTTTGCAGCTCTTTTCCTGACCCTGGACCTGTATAAGTCTTGGATGGAGGGAAGGTCAGCCCTGATTATTCTCTCTGCAGTCCTGATTATTTGTTGCAGTCTGGACCTATCCTATTTTGTGAATGAGCCAAACCACACTGAGGGGATAGAACACACCCCTGGGGGGCACCAGTACTTATTGATCTGGTTTGGGAGAGGATGCTCCCCAGTCTCACCTGCCGCTGTCGGTCCGTCAGGAAGTGGTTGATCCACTGACAGGTGGAGGCTGGGACGTTGAGCTGGGTGAGCTTCTGGTGGAGGATGTCTGGTGTGATGGTGTTGAAGGCCGAGCTGAAGTCTACAAACAGGATCCTGGCGTACGTCCCTGGGTGGTCGAGGTGTTGCAGGATGAAGTGTAGGCCTAAGATGACATCATCATCTGCCGACCTGTTTGCTCGGGAAGCAAACTGCAGGGGGTCCAGCAGGGGGCCTGTGATGTCTTTCAGGTGCTTCAACACCAACCGCTCAAAGGATTTCATGACCACAGACGTCAGGGCTACAGGCCTGTAGTCATTTAATCCTAGGATGGTGGGTTTCTTGGGCACTGGGATGATGGTGGATCGTTTGAGGCAGGAGGGGACCTCACACCTCTCCAGTGACTTGTTGAAGATCCAGGTGAAGATCGGAGTGAGTTGATTTACAGAGGTTTTCAGGCATGATGGGGAGACGTTATCAGGTCCTCCACCTTTCTTTGTTTTCATGCACTGAAAGAGCCTATTTACATCTTCCTCGAAGATCTTTAGTGCAGGCAGAGGATCTGAAGGTAGGGGGTTGGTTACTTTATGGGAGGAATTTGTTCCTGAATGGGATGTGGAGGAGATGATTTGAGGCATGAACGGCTTCCTGTCATGCCTGCAGTAGAAACCATTCAGACAGTTGGCCAGGCGAGGACTCTGTTCAGGATGGGTGGGGGGGCTCCTATAGGCAGTCAGGTTTCTCAGACCAGTCCATACAGCCGAAGTATCACCAGTGGAAAGGCTGTTCTTCAGCTTCTCTTGGCTGCTTTGATTTCCTTTGTTAGTTTGTTCCTGTTATATAGCGATTTTCAGCAACAAGCCACTCAAATCTATGAAAAGTAATGAAATCACACATTTAGTAAAGTAAGATAGGAGGAAAAAAAATCATATTTCAGACTCTATTCTGCTAAGAATAGAGTCTGAAATAGTACAAAAAACCTCAGCATGGTTAAGCAACACACACATAAGTAAAGATTCAGCAAGGGTACGGTGGAATCGGTGCTTCGGGTCTTCACCTGCTTCGGGTTAGGGTCTAACAGTCTTCGATCGGGATATGAATCTTCTGATCTTCTTGTATCAGACAGATTTCCAGCTTTATCAAGCTCTTCCGGGAAAAGTTTGGAGACAAGTAAACCTGCCCGCAAGCTTCTATTTCTTCAGAGACTGCCTCTTCACGTCAGCTGCTATTTATCACTTTGGGTGGTGACGTCAGGGCTGCAATGCATGCTGGGAGGTGTTGTAGCTGTTCATTTCCTGTCCAAATGGATGATGGCCCAACAGAGTGGAAAAACCACATTTGCTTGATTAAGACATAGTGGTAACAGTCTGCCAAATTTATTAATTAGTACATTAATAGTAATATATATATTTTTTACTTAGTAAACAGGCAAGATTGTGAATGACACTGGCAACATAGGCTGTTCTCTGTGGTACATTAAAATAAGTGGCACCATTTTTTTATTTTATTTTATTTTTTTTTTGCTGTGGGGAAAGTATTTGCTTAGCAAGCCAAGCTGAAATTCATATTATGGGTTTAAGGCAATGGCAGGCAAAACATCTAACTCACAATCTTCTGAATTTAATTTACAGAACTGACTTGAATTGAAGATTGAATTGACTTTGAAGAGTGCCTTGAGACGACATGTGTTGTGAGTTGGTGCTATATAAATAAAACTGAATTGAATTGAATACAACAACATAAAGTAAATGCAACCAACCACCCACCCACAGTATTAGCCTTCTGAATATTTTAATTACTTGACATGAAAAGTTTAACTAACCTTTAAAGAATTTTCAACACAAATACCAATTAATAACACTGTGATGACTTAATGTGTAGTGTTTCCGTTTTCAGTTTTTTTCGTACTTTATAATGACTCTTGTAACTGTTGTGCTTTATTTCTGAACAGCACAAAGCATTTTTTACTAAATACACACAGGAACAATCCCTCCCATTGATTCCAGCAGATAAGAGCAAATTGCACCTATTTTTGTGTCAGGTCCCAGTTGTTCTGTCTTCAGCCACAATAACAGCAAATACAGCTCAGACAAAAAACAAATAAATAAGAAAGGTTTTTATTAAAGGGTGATGGCTGCACACTCAGGAGCCACCTCCAATGTCTGACCTCCCAGCTTGTCCCTCAATGCACAGAGCCCACCGTGGTCACTTATTTTGGGAACTGGTTCATTATTATTTGCATGTGAAACATTTATTGGAAAGTACCAGGATCATAGGTTTTTCATCTGTATAAGACATGATTTTAAGCACAGTTTATGCTATTTATATTAACTGGAAAAACCTTGATCTGCTTTTGCCAGCTGTGCATAATATGTTTTGCACAGCATGTTGTGTATTATGTAATTTTTTGGACAAAATTACCATGAGTTACTTTCATCCACATGTATTCCCACTTGATCAGAAAGCAAAATAAGTCTGAAATTTTGATAGATATTTCCCCATTACCACTATAGCTTTAATTTAATCCACCCTTACATAACAACAAGGTTTGTGTTCCTCTTTAACAAAATCCTAACTCTGTTTAAGCATGGCAAAATCTTCACTCATACTTCAAAAACTGGTCAGAAAGCAAAGTTAGAGGTGGCAGAATTCCTTAACACAAGATCAAGTTCAACCAAGAAAACCTTGGACCTACAAAATAAAAATAAAACACCATCCATGCATCCATTGAGTAACAGAATAACCCATCCATTTTCAATACCTTCATAATTCTATTCTGGTTTGCATTTGGGCTGATGTCTATCTCCAGTGGACAATGGGCAAGAGATGTGGTAGCATCTGGACAGATTTCCAGTCTGTTGCAGAGTAACTTACAATAAAAATTAATAGATATGTTGCCAAAAAGAGCTGAAGTATAGACACCACTTTAGATATTCTTTCATCTTTCTTGCCAAATCAGATAAAGAAGATAGAAAGATGTGATCAGTCATGGATATAATAAAATACTTACTACTGTCTATGTAGACTTAAACTACAAAGGTGTCATTGTGCATGCAGGCCCTGGGTTGTGGCCTAATGAATTAACAGTAGAATACAGTGTGCATCACTTGTAAATCTATTCATACCTGCAGGGAGTTCAGCCACTGGAAGGTGAACAGCTTGGCCACAGAAAAGAGAGATTTCCTCAAGGCTCCGTTGCCCTTAGCTCCAGAGTTCCTACGCAACCTGCGATTACTGGGGCGACGGCCAACCCTGCAGCAAATCAACGAAAACCTCATCAAGAAGTATGGAACCCACTTCCTGGTTTCTGCTACCTTGGGAGGTAAGTAGGACCTGCAGGTGTTTATTCTTAGGAATTCATAGAAGAGGTACTTATTTTATGACCTGTTTCAGTGTGCCACCGCAGACAAATGGAAAGGAAAGCTAGACCCAGGCCTTATAACCTGATGCATTTAACCAGTATTTTTGCTTGCGGTGGTAAAATTCCACTTTTCCTTTCCATTGAAGAACATACACACAACTGTAGGAGTCTAAATAAATAGCAAAGGAACAGAACTAAGCTTTTGCTCTCCTTATATCTATATGTTTGAGCTTTTTTAGCCTTAACCCCTGCAGAGTTAATCACAAAACAAGACTGCTTTGGCCTCAAAACACAAAACCATTAAGTGTTTAATACCCAGGGCGCCTGCTTTGTAAAACTGATACAGTATATACAGTATGTACAATATAATAAATAAAATCTCTAAATATTTCTACTAAAAGTACCTAAATATCTCCATCTTTTACTTTTGTCTGGGAGTCGGCTTTTAGTATATGTGGTGGAGAATGAGTGTTGGAGACAGAACAGAGATAAATTTTGTGTCACACTGATAGGTAGACTCTTATTCTCTCTTGTTTAATTAACATTCCAAGCTAAATGTGTGCAACCAGTCTGCATACCAATTAGATTGAAGCAGAGCAAAAGTGTACGTTCTTGATGTTGTTCTGATTTTTTTGTTCTGCTGATTTCCTCCTTGCATGTAGTTTGCTAAAGCTAAAGCATGTGCATTAATTTTGTGAAGCTAAACAGGTTAACAATTGCCATTTTTATCATTAAAAACAGCAGTATTGAAATGTTAGACAAAAAATAAGAACTTCAAGTTTATCCAATTTATTGTTGAAACATCAGTCAGCAATTTAGCATTCAGCAATGAAGTGATAGCAAGGCTATTGTCTGTGGACTGTTAAGCAAGCTGGCCAATTAGGCGACAGATACATGATGTGGGGTTGTGCTACTTAATGTGTCAACTTAAACGGTAGGTGACGTCACAATTACCATCCTATCAGGACTGGTGTGATGAGATAAATGCTTCTGAGGAATATGCAGAGGGGGCATATATCATAATGATGGATGCAAATGTTTTGAATCAGGACCAGTGAATAACATTGTTTGAATTGTTACAAAAAAGCTATGCCACAACAACCTGCATAATAGAATCACAAGGGATATTAGTTTGACATTTAAATTCCATCTTTGCTTTAATTTTGACCATTCAATCCTCTCATTTGTTAGTAGCACTCTTTGTCATATCTGACTTTTCTTAGCAGGTCAGCAGTGAGTGTCTCAAAATTCCTTGGAAAGACAGACAAAGATGTTACGCCACTCAAGTTAGGATTAGTGCCAATTCATCAATATCCCACATCCCCAATCAACATGAACCAAAGGATGTAATGCTATCTTGCTAATCCTGGCACTTCAAAGCACCTTAAAATGTTCTTAGTCTATTTCTTGACTAACAAACGCTGTTATGTTAGCAAAAAGTAACCTAGTCAACATTAGATCATAGGACTAATTGTCTGTCTGTCTGTCGTTCCATCCGTCCATCTGTTGTCTAAACCTGTTTTGTTTTGTATCTGTCAAGAGGGGCCTGGTGCATATTTCCAGCAGTCCTTGTGCGAGAGGCAGGGTACACCCTGGGCAGGTCCCAAGTCCATCCCAGGGCAACACAGAGATGCACCGAACAAACCATCATACACACTCACACACATGCACACACACCAAATGACAATTGAAAGTAACCAATTGGTGTTTTTGGACTGTGGAAGGAAGCTGGAGTACCTGTAGAGAACCCATTCACAAATGGAAAGGACACGCAAACTCCATGTAGAAAGAGTCCAGGCTGCAAGGCAACAGTGTTAATAACTGTGCCACTGGGCAGCCCAAGACTAATCAGTATTAAAAAAAATCTATAAATAACAGCAGAAGTAAGTTATTTCCAAAACTCTGGGTTTCTCAACAAACTCAGTATGTAAGGAGTGTGTGTTGTGATAGACAGGTCTCCAGTCCATCACAACGCATAGACAACCATATCACACACATACTCACAGCTAAGGACAATCTCGAATACCCAGTATAGTTGCTCCAATTAAAAACAGAACCGTTGAAGGACAACAAGGTTCTCAGGGTAAAAAGAATATGCATGCACTGGTAAAATTTACAAACTCCACAGTGGAATGCCCTGACCCAGAATTGAACCCGGGATCTTCTTGCTGTGAGGCAACAGCACCAATCACCAAGCTATCATGCTGCCCTAATTTAGGTCATTGTATCCAAAAATAATGTGTGCTTTTCAACAGATTTCTTTTGTCTCGAAATGGCAAAATTCAGCATGCAGTGCAACGCAGGGCATATGAGACACTGGCAATTTTAATTCCCTATTTCAGTCCCAACAGGATTAAACAAGAGGAGATGCAATAATGACAATTAGCGGTCGTTGCTGATTTTAAATGGGTTTAATTATTAATTGATTTTTAAACTCTATTTTAACTCTATGCGTTACATTAACGCTCAGCTTGGACTCCTGCTTTACTTGCACTGCCATACTTGCACAATGATCACCTGCACTGTTGTATTGCTCTTGCATCTTATACTGCTCTATACTTACTCTCACTCACTTAAAACTGTGCACATATATTTATATTATATTGTAGATATGTTTATACTGTTTAATTTGTATTGTATTGCACCGACTACGCCAAAACAAATTCCTTGTATGTCCAAAAATGTACTTGGCAATAAAGCTTTTCTGATTCTGATTCTGATTCTGATTCTGAAGTGTTGCTAATGATTGAATGGACATTTCACAGTAAGGTTGGGTTGCTGCTCACACTACATACATTTGTTATAAACTCCTATAAATTACTTTTCAAACATTTCGGACTCAGTGCAAAGGTGGTGACTTTCACTTGTAGTTGCAGGTCCCAAAGTATGTACACAAAACACTTTTTGTCTTCTTGATGCTTACATTGGAAAAAAGTCAAATCATAGAATTCCTCTAAGAACTATAATAGTTACTTTATTATTTTACACCACATTTAAAGACAGAACCTATTTCTGGTTCCTATAGATTTTCCACACACTTCATTTGAACCAGAAGAACATTGTTTTCTCTCAAACTGAGATAGTGTTTGCATTCTATAGTTTTGCATGAAGTAGTCACAAAGCCTTCACAGTTCCTTTTCTAATAGAAATTGTCCTGTAGTTGTTTGATATAAGAGGACTAAGTCAAGAAAACTGGTAAATTATTTGAATTATTAAGCAAAAGACAAAACCACAGTGACTTCCAAAACACCCGAGTTAAAAAAAAAGCAGGATTTCCAAGAAAATATGTATCTATTAGTAATCAGGCATAATCAGACATTGATTAATAAATAGTTTTTTTGATTTACAGGGGAGGAGTCTTTGACCATTTTCCTGGACAAGCAGAAGCTGAACAAGAAGTCGGAGGGCAACAGCAACAGCTCTGTGGTATCTCTGGAGCTGCTTCATCAGCTGGCTGCTTCTTATTTCACCGATCGGGAGAGCACCCTTAGGCGACTCCACCACCTCCAGATTGCCACCTCTGCCATTAAGGTACTGCACTTATTTACTGAGCATATGAACTTAGAATACTCATCTAAATTTATAATATTTGCTTCAGTGCCCTGCCAAAAAAATGCCTCTTTCAGTATGCTGCTAATACATTATATTGTGAATGCAAATGCAGTGTTTATTTGCCAAACACACATTTATTTGCCAATTTTAGGATTCACAACCAACGAGTTATGAGGGGGGAGAGTCCAACATTAACACTCCTATAACATTCTTCCTTGGGGTTAAATCACTTGGTGCTGTGCCTTTAACAAACAGCTCCAACAAACAATAATTTTTAAAGATTATTGTTACAGTGCATGGTTTCAGGGTTCAAGAGATTAAAAAGGGTTTGAGGAAACAACATGTTTTTTTTTATCTAAAGAGGCAGGTGTTGATTAATGACACGGTTCATGCACCATAACTCACAAAGGGAGAACAGCATAGGAAATGTGAACTTTCTCTAAAGTCTCAAAGGGAATTGTACACATGCGCAGGTACATATTGTACCCTATTATCCGCCATCTGGAATAATTTACAGTGTCTTTCTGTGGTAAATATGCAGTGGCACTTTTTGTAAGAAATAAATAATAGTTTTTTGTTTTTTTTCTCAAAAGTTTTGTTTTACTGCAAAGAAAAACTGTCAAATCAAAGGTACAACAGCCCTTTAAGTGCAAAAGTGCCTGTTTTGTACCTTAACAATAGAATTTGACAAACCTGTCTAGAGAATTGAGATTAAATCTAAAATTCTTCTACTTCCCCCTCTCTGCCTGCTCAGATGCTTTTCTCCTAAGCTCCCTGCTTGCTTGCATTCTTTTACTCCTAACTTTTTATCTTTACGGAAATATTGGACTAAAACAACTTCTTACCAGCGACTCCCAAGGATTATTATTATTATTTAACTCGAAAGCAGGACAAGTTGACGCCAGCTAATCAGCACAAAATGCCTCCCTTCACCACAGAGGAGTTCGACAAACTTTTACAGAAATTGGCTGTTTTGGAGATGAAAATCTATTGACTAGAAGTCAATGTGGAGGTGAATATGGGGTACAACAATGATTCAACTCTGATCCCAAACAGTGACAGCCAGCTCAACAACTCAGCCGGCTATCAGAACACTGAGAATAAACCTACCGGCAGACCCCCCCTGGCATGTTTTAGGTGCATGCCCAAAAAATCAAGGTGGTCGACTCACTGGAAGATCTCAGCAATTAAATAAATGAGAATGGCCAGAATTACAGAGAAATGCCCCCGTTTCCCCTGGGAAAA
This sequence comes from Girardinichthys multiradiatus, assembly GCF_021462225.1. Lineage (NCBI taxonomy): Eukaryota > Metazoa > Chordata > Actinopteri > Cyprinodontiformes > Goodeidae > Girardinichthys > Girardinichthys multiradiatus. The sequence goes on from NC_061799.1 coordinate 15,957,147, forward strand.
GGAGACTTTGACAGCGAGATGCTGTCACAACAACTGATAGGAGTGAGACAGCTGGAAATAATGGAAATCCCCTCCAAAACAGATTTGCTCCACTACAGAATGAAAACCAGGAAAATGATCCATCTTCTGAGAACAATAAAAGGTTTGTGAACAACCTTAATTCTAAACTGTCTTCTCCTAAATTGCCAGAGAAAAAGTACCCCACCAGACCAAGAACCCTAATAGTGAGCAACACAGCTGTGGATGGGATTAAAAACTTATGCAACAAGAAAAACACAGACGTTATGATTGGTACCAGTAACGTGGTCTCTGATATCTCAGAGAATATTCTTGCAATCACAGAAAAGCGCCCGTCTCTAGAAAACCTTATTATACACTGTGGAGCCATGGATGACGCGGCTAAGAAAAAATCAGAAGGACTGAAGGAGGATTTCACTCGTTTTCTGAATATTGTTGGAGGTCTCAATATCAAGGTGTTTCTCAGCAGACCCCTTCTGCTGATTAATAAGTGGTTGAAAAAAACATGTGCCACCACACCTGTGAACTTCATCGACAACTTTAATATTTTTTGGGAAAAAGGACAACTCTTCAAGCAAGATGGTTTCTGTTTGAACAAGCCGGGAGCCAGACGTCTCACATCTAATCTCTTCTATTCAGTAAATAATCTGCCAGCAGCTTCGACCTTCAGCAGAGAACATGAAGTATCAACAACAATGATAATGCTGCCTCCAACAGCTCCAGCAGAAACAATCAGCCAGTTGGCTGAGAAAGAGAGGTCATCACAAAAGGTCTCCCCGTCAAAATCCACAGGAGAAGTGGACCCCCACATTATACCCCCCTCCCCCCAAACCCGGACCCAGACTGCACAGAACTCTCCCATCTCCCCACTGAGCCCGCTTTTTGCTTTACTGGATTCTGATAACATGAAAGGAGCTCTTAAAATCAGGACCCAAATGGCACTGACATATTCTCCATTCAACACCCCCCGTGGCCGAGGCCCTGCTACTAAACCAACATCTTCCAAATGCCGCAGACCTCCACCACCTCCTAATCTATCTCCGCCTAATCAGGACCTTCAAATCACGTCTCTGTGATTCAGTCTGGGCCCCAGTGGTAACTATCAGAATTGAGCATGTCCAGGAAAAACGTGGGCCCCTAATAGGAGATAGTTGTAAAATCTCTGTGCTTATATGTGACAGAAAGAACAAAGCCAAAAGGATAAGAGACAGTAATAAACAATCAACAAAAGCCATAAACTGTCAAACCTCTATTGAAAAAGAGCAACTTGGACAAGCTGCTACTCCAGAACTACAGGCCTATATCAAACCTCCCCTTCATCAGTAAGATTATTGAAAAAGCTGTGTTTCAGCAGTTAAACAACTTCCTAACAACAACCAACCGCTTCGATATCTTCCAGTCAGGTTTCCTAATCACCACAGTACAGAGACTGCTCTTGTCAAGGTGTTAAGTGACATCCGCATAAATGCACACTGTGGAAGAACCACAGTGCTGGTATTGTTGGACCTTAGTGCAGCATTCGACACTGTTGATCACTCCATTTTATTAGAGCTCCTGGAAAACTGGGTCGGCCTTTCAGGTTTTCAGGTTTAAATCCTACTTGAAGGACAGGGACTTTTTTGTGTCAATAGGTAACTTTAAATCAGAGAGCACAAAAATCACATGTGGCCTTCCCCAAGGGTCCATCTTAGGGCCCCTCCTATTCAATATCTACATGCTCCCCCTAACTCAGATTTTAATAAACAACAACGTAAGTTATCATAACTATGCAGATGACACAGAGCTATACGTTATGATGTCACCAGGTGACTATGAACCCATTCAAGCGCTTGGTAAATGCTTAGAAGAAATCAATGCATGGATGGGCCTAAATTCTCTTCAGCTGAATCAAAACAAAACTGAAGTAATAATCTTTGGACCAAAGGAAGAGCATTTAAAAGTTAGCACCCAGCTTCAGTTAATACAGCTAGAAACCACCAATCAGGCTCGAAACCTGGGTGTAGTGATGGACACAGACCTGAACCTTCAGAAGCACATAAAGACAGTAACAAGGTCAGCCTTCTATCACCTAAAGAACATCTCCAGGATTAAAGGACTATTGTCTCAGCAGGACCTTGAAAAACTAATTCATGCATTCATCTTTAGTAGAATTGATTCCTGCAACGGAGTCTTCACAGGTCTGCCTAAAAAGTCGATCAGACAGCTGCAGTTGGTCCTGACTCAGCTGCCCGCGTCTTCACCAGAACTAAGAAAGTGGAGCAACTCACCCCGGTTCTAAAGTTCCTACACTGACTCCCTGTAGCTCAGAGAATAGAGTTTAAAATACTTCTGTTATTCTATAAATCACTGAACGGCTTAGCACCAAAATACATTACAGATTTGTTGTCAGTGCATCAACCACCCAGACCTCTCAGGTCTTCTGGCTCAAATCTACCCTGCACACCCAAAACCAGAACTAAACATGGAGAAGCAGCTTTTAGTTCTTATGCTCCACTAATCTGGAATAAACTGCCAGAAAACTGTAAAAGCGCCGAAACCCTAAATTGCTTTAAATCAAGATTAAAAACTTATTTGTTTAGAGTGGCCTTTGACTGTGCCATTTAGGCATGATTAGTTGTGTTTTCAGTCCAATTTTCCTTTCATTTTATTGTCCATCATTCTATTCTCTTTATTTTATTTTATTTAACTTTTTTAAATTACCTCTGTTGTTTGATTTTATCATTTGATTTATTTTTCTGTGTCTGTATCTGGGTTCATTTGCTTTGTGATTGTATTGTAATTGTATGTACAGCGCTTTGAGTGTCTCGTTGCTGAAAGGCGCTATATAAATAAACTTACCTTACCTTACCTTACCTTACCTTACCTTACCTTACCTTACCTTACCTTACCTTACCTTACCTAACCTAACCTAACTTAACCTAGACTAAAAATTTTAAGTGGCACAGCTGGTTAATGGTTTACACAAAAACCCTAATATATCCTCTGACTAGTTTACCTTGTCTGATTCCTTATTTCCCCTGTGACTGCTGGGAAAGCATAACCAAGAAAATGATTTTTCACTTATCTGCTGGCTTTCCTGTGGTGACAGCAGGTGTGTGGGTGGGTGGGCCATGCTTCTCTTCATCAGCTTAAATAGCAAATCTGATTGCAATGACAAATAATTGGGTAAGTGCCAATTTCATATGTAGCCTGTACATAGCATTTTGTCCTAGTAGCCTCCACTTGCTGAAAACCTCGGCATGCAAAGGTTATATCGGTTCTCAAACCATTTGTATTTCCAAGAGTCCTTTTAAAATGGAGCTCAAAACACTCCATTGTGCCCCCCACTAAGACTAGAATGGCTGGACAAGACAGAGAGCAAAAAATCTCTTGGGCTCAAAATGCATAATTTTACTCTGAGGGAAAAGAGGAATTTTTACAGTGAGAATAAATGTAATTTAACACTTAAAAAAGGATGGCTGACCAGTATCTTCATAACAAATTAGCAAAAGGGAATCTGATCATAACAACAAACTGTTTTAGCGTGGGAGAAAAAAATTTTATTTTGTAAATGCAACATCTTTCAACATTAAAGTTTATTTTCTTTCACGGCATTAAATGAGTGAGTAAGAAATTACCTCTACTGAATTTGCAGTGCATAATTTTTCTCAGAAAGGCACAATAAGTAATTATGATGTTTTTTTTTTGTTTTTTGTTTTTTCAATAAGGTACAAATTTAAAGCCATCTTTAAAATTAAAGCATCTTAACTCTATTAGCACTGCCTGTGTTTAGTAAATTTTAAACGGTGAGACAGTAATGACTTTTTTAACCTTTTTTTGATCTGTCTTTAATAGACAGTGCTATTTTCCCTAGTAATGACAAATTTTGGTCAGAAGTAAAAAACATTTGATGTGGTGAGCCTCTACTAGCAGCAAAAAGCAAATGAGTATACTGATAATTTAGTAAATCTAATTTCCTTAGAGATTATTTAAATGTTGAAGTATCGTTCAGTTCAAAGTAAAATAAATGTGCATAAAGCAGTTAGAGTCTGAAGATCCTAGTGTTTTATTCAAGCTATGCACAGTGTCTTGCAACCCCATTGGAGGAGCTGCAAAAATGTATAGCTCAAGTTGGAGAATGTGTCATCAAGACTCAACAAATCTGGCCTTTATGTAGGAGTGGCAAGAAGAAAGTCAACATTGAAAGAAGGAGCTAGTTGAGGTGGCCTGGGCATCTAATCCAGATGCCTCCTGGAGGCCTCACTCGGGAGGTGTTCCAGACACGTCCCACTGGGAGGAGGCCCAGGGGACGGCCCAGGACACGCTGTAGGGACTATGTCTCTCGGCTGGTCTGGGAACGGTTTTGACTGGAGGAGGTGCCTGGGGAGAGGGAAGTCTGGGCGTCTCTACTGAGTCTGCTGCCCCTGTGACGTGGTTCCGGATAAACGGAAGACGTCGACGAGAGGTTACACCCTGCGGGTTGAAGAGCAGAATGCAGGTTCTGTTTCAGCTTCTATTTTTTTTAAGTAGTTGTCTTCAGGCTCTGTTTAGAGTCTAAACTGAGGTAGTTCTAATTACTGATAAATAATGGGAACCATGTTTTTAGAGGCTGGACCCAACTACAAATGAGGGATAATTCAGTCCTGTAAGACTCACAGTGAGAAGACACATAGGTAGCAATTCGAGAAGTTTATTTACAGATATTTATTTCTTTGGAGTTTGGAGCCCGGAAAAAGACACGAACGCTGAGAATGACGTGAGCTTGAATGGACAACTAATGATTAGAATGAGAGATGTCTTTCCCCCCTGGAATCCGACTGGTGGTGGAGTGGAGACCTCAGGAGGTAGGCAAATCGGGAGGAGCTAGGAAGCCAGGTGGTGGAGATGGGGAAGAGGAGGGTCGCAGATCAGCTTGAAGAGCGAGGAAGTCCGTGAGTGAAGATCTTTAAAGCGGAGCCTAGGACGGTGATTGGCTGAAGAGGAAATACGGATTCGATGCTGATTGGCTGGAGCGGGGACATATGGTGTAGTCATTGGATGGAGCAGGGGGTGAGTCCTCCAGATTGAATTTTTGTCAAAACTCCATTAAAATAAGAATCTAAATCTAAAACAAAACTAGAACTGAAGTAAGTTATATAAATAAAGTGCAATTGTTACATCTAGAATAGCCTTTATACAGGCAAAGGACTGGTGTATCTTAAAGAACAGCCAAAAAACTTAAAGTGGAACTAAACCCTATGTAAAAGCATAACCCCACCCCCAGACGCATTTTGAAAAATGTCGCCAAAGTGGGCAGTGCCAAGAGACACCGAGGGGCATGGGCAAGTGCAGGGATGAGCAGCAGGGATTAAGCTCCGATGAGTCAGGATGAGGGAAAGTGGCAGCTAGTTTAATTTGACATATTGAAACATGGAGAGTGAGCAAAGTGATGCTGGTAGTTTTGCCGCAGATAGATCTTTTGAGGTGGAGGATTTTTCACCTATCTCATAACCAGAGGTTAAGGGAGGCTTTGTGGAGTCCAGCACTGGCGAGACAGTGGAAGACAGAATGGATCCAGTTTCTGAGTGGCAAAATTATATTAGCAGCATCATTGGTAATAGGCGCAGACATTCAAAGCAGTCACAAACTTTCATAAGTTTAAATTTACATGCAGATTTATGCCATCTCAAGTAAAGTATATGATCAACGGTATAAAGCATAAAACACTATGCGTGTGTCTGAGTGAGATGGTTTGATAGCTGAACACGGGGCTGTGAGGTAGAAATATATCAAGCTGTATCATTTGAACAATAGGAAAATTCAACTGCAGTAGCCACTGTTCAACCCAAAGAGGGCAGCATTAAGTTTACATTAAAACTTAAAATATTGCACAGTAACATAAAGATGGCACCCTTAAGGGTCAATTTATACAGTTTACCTGCAAAGAAAAGTTGATTTGGGGTTTAGTTCCAGTTTAATACGTTTAAGAAAACTAAACGTGAGTGGTTTTTCAACAAAAATCCAAATTTTAAAATTTCACGACATTTGAAACAAAATCTTAAATAAAACAAGAACACACATGAAAACAGAACACAGTTTATAATGGACTGGTTTATACACAGATATTAAACCCATACAAAAGATCTCTTTTTAAACCTTCCTACTAGATGAAAACATCTAGTATGTGGGTCATTTTAAACAATGTGTTCTGCAATAGAAACTCATCCACAAGAGGAAGCAGCACTGAGTGGGATGTACTTGACCTGCGTCAATGTTTTTCCACTGGGCTTTGTGTCATTGCAGCACCAAGTACGAGGTTGGAACGAAACGTATCATCATTCTCTGCACAAAGTGGATAAATCTTAGCCACGTGTCCATTTAGAAAGAAATTGTTTCCTGAGAAAAGACTTTGCGTTGTGTCTATGAGAAATCTTCTATTTGGGGATGCACTCTAGCTCTATGTGATGCAAAAGTGGTCTGTTGTTTTTTTGTTTGTTTTTTTGCAGTTGTTAAAAGTCAACATCAGCCCGGAAACTTCACAATAATTTCATAGATACACCTGAATTCTGTTTATAAATCTCAGTGTTTGTGTTAAAAAAAAATAGACCAAACGTTTAAACCATGCACCATGCAATATACACAAACATATTGTAAAAAAAAAGGAATGTTTTTAAAAAAAAATTTAAATGTTCAGTTAAAACAAAATTATCCAACTGTTTAATAGTGTAAACCTAGTTCATAAATCTGTTTCATAATGGAATCCTATTTGGTTTGGTCTAATAGAGTCTAATTAGATCCAAATACAGTTTAGATCAACACAATCAAAGTCAGTTGATCATAAATGGCTGATTAAAATGTTTTTTTAAAGAAGTCCAGTCAATTGCATCGAGTCACTGACTTTGCATCAACCGTTTATCCTGAGCAAGCATTTGCCAACAACAGAAAGAAAGAACTCCACTTTAGCGAGAAGAGACATCCAGCAGAGCCAGGCTAAGAATAAGGCAGGAGTACTTTCTATGACAAAGAAAAAGAGAGATCTGAAAGTTAACAAAACCAGTAACACCATCAGTAGCTCTCCCCACTAACAGACAAAAAATTTATGAACAGGTACTAGCAAGAGAAGATAACAGAGTAACAAAGCAGCATGATTAAATTTCAAAACCACTCTAACTACAAGCTTAAACAGAAAAGTTTAAGGAAACTGTCTTAAAAATAGGCAGGATGTCTCCCTAAGTGGTCAAAACATGGAGAGGTGCCTTTGGACAAGAGTGTGACATCTGAAATATGTGCCTCCCATTATACTTTTATTAACTGTAGAATCCACAGGTGAACCCACAGAATTGGGAATCATAAGATGTAACTTGTCCATTTGCACACTTATATGTATTAATAGGAATTATATTTATTTATTTATTTTTTAATAGGAATGTTAAATTGTACTCTAGATTTAACAGGGAACCAAAGAAGGATAAGCTAAATTGTGGAATTATACAGAATCACCAGAAATTTAAAATCGTCCCGGCTGTGGAACACTGGACCAGCTCTATACCCTCTACAGGGTGCTCGAGGGTTCATGGGAGTTTGCCCAACTGGTTCACATGTGTTTTGTAGACCTGGAGAAGGCATTCGACTGTGTCCCTCATGATGCCCTGTGGGGGGTGCTCCAGGAGTATGGAATCGGGGGCCCTTTATTAGGGGCCATCCGGTCCCTGTACGAGCGGAGCAGGAGTTTGGTCCGCATTGCCGGTAATAAGTCGGACCTGTTCCCGGTGCATGTTGGACTCCGGCAGGGCTGCCCTTTGTCACCGGTCCTGTTCATAACTTTTATGGACAGGATTTCTAGATGCAGCCAAGGGCCGGAGGGGGTCTGGTTTGGGGACCAGTGGATTTCGTCTCTTCTTTTTGCGGATGACGTGGTCCTGCTGGCCCCCTCTAGCCAAGACCTACAGCATGCGCTGTGGCGGTTCACAGCCGAGTGTGAAGCGGCTGGGATGAGGATCAGCTCCTCCAAGTCTGAGGCCATGGTACTCGACCGGAAAAGGGTGGCTTGTCCTCTTCAAGTTGGAGGGGAGTTCCTGCCTCAAGTGGAGGAGGAGTTTAAGTATCTCGGGGTCTTGTTCACGAGTGAGGGAAGAATGGAGCGGGAGATCGACAGACGGATCGGTGCGGCTGCCACAGTAATGGGGGCACTGTGCCGGCCCATTGTGGTGAAGAGAGAGCTGAGCCGTAAAGCGAAGCTCTTGATTTACCGGTCGGTCTACGTTCCTACCCTCACCTATGGCCATGAACTTTGGGTCATGACTGAAAGAACGAGATCCCGGATACAAGCGGCTGAAATGAGCTTCCTCCATAGGGTGGCCGGGCACTCCCTTAGAGATAGGGTGAGGAGCTCGGCTATCTGGGAGAGGCTTGGAGTAGAGCCACTGCTCCTCCACATCGAGAGGAGCCAGTTGAGGTGGCTCGGACATCTATACCGGATGCCTCCTGGACGCCTACCTTGGACGGTGTTCCAGGCACGTCCCACCGGGAGGAGGCCCAGGACACGGCCCAGGACACGCTGGAGGGACTATGTCTCTCGGCTGGCCTGGGAACGCCTTGGGCTCCCCCTGGAGGAGCTGGAGGAGGTGTTTGGAGAGAGGGACGTCTGGGCGTCTCTGCTGAGTCTGCTGCCCCCGCGACCCGGTCCCGGATAAGCGGAAGACGACGAGTACGAGTACGAGTATAATCAGCATAAGTTACTATTACTTCACCTGCAGCACTGGTTTGATTGAAGCAGTGTCACATTAAAGTATTTGGATGTAATAGAGGAAGAAATAATTTTTACATAATTCAAACTTTAAACACAAAAAAAGCCTTTTATGATCATGGGGGAATGCTGCCCACCTTGAGATTTTTTGATAAAGCACGTTACTGACTGATCATTGAAAGTCAAATATCCCAGGTGGATTGGTCCTTTCATTTAAAAGCTCTTTGGAGTTTTAAACAAGCTAAAAGCCGGGGGTGGCAGCTCTCAGATGAATTGTCATTGAGCTTCCTCTTGGGAGGTACCAAAGGCCCAATGTGTACTCAGCTGAGAGCAAAGCTGAAAACTGTGATGCTTTATCGTCCCTGCAGACAAAGAAAGTGTGTTGAATCAAAAATCTCTAGCTTGGAGATATTATTAATATAAATTATAAAACGAAAATAAATGCGTAGTTGCATTAAGTAATGCGTATTTGCAATGTTCAATTAACATATGTAAATAAACGTTGCGTATCCTCTTCTTTGTGAAATGATAGATATCTACTTGCATTGCAGGACAGTATCGTCACCTACTGTAAGGAATAGTTTTCTCTTGGCAGTTTTCGACCAGACAAAGGCCCATGACCCACTAAACCATTGCAAGCCAACATTTCCAAATCCTGCATGTTCTATGACAGACTGAGGGTAAAGGCTCAAGAGCAAAAACTTGCCTGCTCCTTTCAGGCTTCCCATCATCTGCTGAAAGTCTTGTTCTCTCTCAATCTCATGCAGCCTGAATGAACCTAAGAAATGTCTTGGCATAAAAAATATAGATTCATTTTAAATAGCTGCTTATAACCTGTTATTCCGTCTTCACTTTTTTGTCACCACTCTAAAACAAAATTAGCTAACACTAGTCTACTTCACCCAGTAACAACATCAAACTGGTAGCACTTGATTCCTCCAGAGAAAATTTTTGAGATTCCAAAAGGCCAATGTCATGTCAGAGTTGCAAAAAAACCCACAATCGGCACAGATGAAAGGAAAGATCATGCCAATGAACTATCTTCCTTTGCTCATTGTCAGCTGCTGATTGTGAAGCCTTGAACAAAGAACATCGTTTATATATCATCATTTATATATGAATAGAAAAGTCCTAACTACACACCTCTCAGTTTTTGCGGTCTTGGTCTTGAACACTACCCTCAAATGTTTTTTGTTTTTTTTTAGTGAGCTCTAATGCCCCCCTGAAACTGAAGCTTGATCTCAGTCCAAAGTTTGCTTTGTTGTTTTCTGTTCAGCTGGATGAAAACAATATGTAAGACAAATCTATGAAAGGCAAGATGACATGCAGTGTGTGAAGGCAAATAAATGGAGTTGGTATGAGTCAAATCTTAATAATCAGACCCCCAAGAACTGATTCTGTAATTTAGTGTGCAGTGAAGACTGCACTTTGTCTTCAGCCTGTAAACACCTTACACCTGAAGAATTCATCAAGGAACTATTATAGGTCCCATTCTTCTCAGCTTGCCTGAGTATTTTGCTAATTTTATTAATTTCAACTTTTTGAATGACTGTGTAAATCAACTGTAGGGCTGTAGCTGATTCACCAGAGCAGCCTCAGATGGAGATTGTAAGGTTCCTTTCCATAAAAGTCTTTGGAACTCACTTCCTGTCAACTTAAAGTCTGTGACCAGATTTAGCATATTTATAAAACAAACCAAATCCTGTCAAAAACAGCACTGTAATAGTGTTTTATTGCTTTATTATGTTTTAGTTTCTCTGCTGCATTTGTTTGTATTTCAATAAGTTGTTTGTTTTAAAATCTACTTTTAAATACCTGTGAAGTGTAGTTTTATATATATTCTTTTCACAAAAGCCCTGCAAGTGCTGCAAATTAGCTTATGCTATACTGTTTTTTGTTTTTTCTATTTGTTAATGTTAATATGTATCTGTCCCCATCAAATGAACCCAATAAATACATTCAGTTAAAACAGATAAGACATGTTGTACCAAAATCAATAAAAACATCAATAGGAGTCAAATGTTGAGCCTTTTTCATAAACACGGTTTTCTGACCATGTGTTGCTTAAATAACAAGCTAAATAAAGCCTCTTGTTTCACACATTTTCCATTGCCTCATGCCTTTATCTCTCTTATCTTTAACTCAATCATGCAGCTGTCTTTCTCTCCTATTTTTGTATATATTTGACAGATTTTTGAGATGTGTATCACCCATTGTGCCTTGAAAGATAACTTCTATTTCTTTTGATAATAGATGCAATCTCCAGGCAAGCAGAGTGAGAAGATATGAGCAACAAGACTGCTGCACAGGCTGCATCTCTTTTCCAGATAGGCCACTTAGCTGAAGAATAGCTTTGCTAGAGGCCACATCCATCCTCTCATGCTGTGCTATTTTGAACACTCACATAAGAAATGAACCATTTGTAATTTTGGTACTTATTCTTTATGAAAACCTTCACTTCATTTCTTGTGTCCCTCTCTTTTCTTCCCTCTTTCTTTTAATGTACTTGATTTATCTTTATCTCCTCATTGTTCTGATTATTCTTTGTTTTCCAATGAGCCACCCTTCAGCAAAGCATCTTGTGTGAGAAAGCTAGAACAACACTTCATATATTTTCTATGATGTAGAAGTACTGATATCCAGGTCACAGGTTTAAGCATAATAAATACTTTATTGGCCTTCATAACAGATTTGTCAGAGACATCCGACATGGGCGTAAATTAGTTTTTATTCCCTCATGACAAAAATGCGCCATTTGTTTCCTGTTGGGACGTTCACACTGCTGTAAAGGATTTCATATTCTGTTCCCCTGCATGCAGGCTGAGTACTTGAGTTGTTCAGCATTCTTAAGTGTGCAGCAGGGTTGTTGTATTATTCTTGTGAGCATCCTGTGGTTTTCTGGGGCATATAGTGGTAATTGTGCCTAATTCATCATTGTTCCAGTCTTAATCCTGTCTTAATAATGTAATAAAATTGTAATAAGTAAATAATAGTCAGTTATTTCAGGGAGCTGTAATTATACACAAACAAAGGATAAAATATACAAAGATTAAAAAAAAACATAAACAACTTTATTCTCAAAGCATCTCTGTCACACATTTCAAAAACACTTGGGATTGTCAAACGATGATAAAAACATGTAAACGAAGTATCAATTTGAAAATAAATCTGTTTTTATTTATAATTTATTAAAAAAGGCATGTGGAAAATTATTTATACCCTTCTCAAAAATCAATAGTAAAAAAATGTATTTAACTAAAACAATTCAACACCTCATATAATTGCTAGTTAGTAGTAAGTACATTTGTTTATAAAGCACCTATTACAGATAAAACTCACAAAGTATTAGCTAACACTCAGTTAAGTAGTCTATAAATTAAAACATGATCAATAAGAATGCATGTAGCTGCCTTGTAAATGAGTCAAGACACAAGATAACGTAAAAACATTGGAAATTCAAAGGTTCAGTATGCTGCCCGATGAAAGGAGCGAACTAATTGCAAAACGCTGTCCACATTTTTGCTTGTTTCCACTGCGTATATATCTTTACTAATTCCACCAGATATCATAATACAGCCTCAAAAACTGGTATGTTGATGATTTATTTTTGGGGATGAGCTCCAAGACCTATAGGTTGGAAGTCCTCTTTGCCATCAGCCTAATCTTTAGCTCTGTCCACAGATTCTCTGTCAGATACATATCAGGACTCTGCCTTGGCCACTCCAAAACATTATTATTACCCCGAGTCAGAATTCATTTTGAGGGTTTGGGTTGCTCTGACTCACTAAAATGATCCGGTTCATTTGAATCACTTGTGTCACTGCTGTTTTGTTCTTATGCTAATAATACGACTTGGGTTTTTTTATCTACTGAGTGTATAGTGCAACTCTTTTAATGAGATTTATATTGTTACTGTTAGCACAAACAGTACGGAATCATCTGAGACAGAGGTGATTCTGATGAGTCTGCTAATTAAAGTAAGTGAGCTGGATAAACCAGATCATCTGTTTCCAGTAGGCCCCCTTGTTGTGTTTGATCATTTATTTACTTGGCAGCAACCAACATCGGGCCTTATACGATCCAGATAAATGGCAAACTTGGATTTGTGATTTTTTTATTTATTATGAAGATTGTAATCATCAACAAGAGTAATTCAGGAACCAACCTTTTCTAAGATGATTTTACACCCTTTATCCAAATATAATGCACTATACAAAATGCCAGCACCTCCCAAGTGTCACACATCTACATAGACATGCTGTGATTTGATGTTTCATAAAATTTGCTTCCTTTATTTTTTTACATTAAGACCCTTAGAGATAGGGTGAGGAGCTCGGCCATCCAGGAGGGGCTCAGAGTAGAGCCGCTGCTCCTCCTGATCAAGAGGAGCCAGTTGAGGTGGCTCGGGCATCTATACCGGATGCCTCCTGGACGCCTTCCTCTGGAGGTGTTCCAGGCACGTCCCACTGGGAGGAGGCCCAGGGGACGGCCCAGGACACGATGGAGGGACTATGTCTCTCGGCTGGCCTGGGAACACCTTGGGCTCCCCCTGGAGGAACTGGAGGAGGTGTCTGGAGAGAGGGACGTCTGGGCATCTCTGCTGAGTCTGCTGCCCCCGCAACCCGGTCCTGGATAAGCGGAAGACGACGAACGAACGAACCCATAGAAAGTGTGTTACATAGACAATAAGAAACGGTGTAATAGCAGCTTTAGCCTCTATGTTGACTATTTAATGGGGTGGTAGACTGTCTTGTGTTTACCAGCGAATGAATAAGGGATCCTTATAGTCATGCTGGTAAGCAATGAAATGGAGTAGTACTTTAATATAGGTATTGCTGTCAATGCTAAAACTGAAGAGATTAGATATAAGAAGAGAGCATCATTACATGACAAAATAGCCTGTTTGAAGAACAGGATTGTACTGTACTTTTATTTCATATATAGTCTTGTTCCACAACATGGGAAAAAGAACGAATATTTATTCACTATCTTTTTTATTGTTTACATGATGTAAATAAGAAGATTATATTTACGGTTTTCCTGTTTTATTATGGAAGCCATAATGTTTTGAATAAAACTTTATTTTAACAATTTAACAATATAGACTGTTATTGCTTTAAATTTAAAATATTGCCACAAGCTGCACACTAAACCATGAAAGACAGTAACAAACACACTCATTGTTTATGGCTAACTTACTGATAAAACATTCACCCCATCTAAAGTATGTAACGTTAAATAGATCTTCTCTTTCTTGCTTCCCCAGGTAACAGAAACAAGAACAGGTCCTCTCGGCTGCAGCAACTACGACAGCTTGGACTCTGTTAGCTCGGTGTTGGTGCACAGCCCGGAAAATAAGATCCACCTAAAGGGTAAGGCACCACAAACACAAATACACACACATATTGTATGTGCAGCTTGATGCTCCATGCACATGCACACAGCCTGAACTCCAGAGAAAAGATGCACTGATGGGATAAAGTTTACCTTACGCACACATTTAAACACACACACTGACCACATCCATCCACCTGCCTGCCAACTCTCTCACCTCTGCTGTAGTAGTTGCCATGGATGACCCTTTACTTTACACTGCAGTAGTTTATATGTCTGTTTCTGCCTGAATGGTTCTCAATCTCACAGGAAATTTGTTATTTTACCAGACTGAAGCTACTTCAGACCCACAATGACCTTAGACTAATCCACCCAAGCCTATATGGAGAACTAAGTAAACAGATAAAGGTCAGGTGGTTAAATTACCAAATTATACTTTTGTTTATTTACATTCATTCATTTTCTATACCACTTATTCCATAGTGTTTATTTACACTCGTGAGCAAATTATCACCAAATCATTTCAGGTAGTGGTAGGTGAAGAAGTACAGGCAAAATAACTATTTTCCTTGGCTTTTTTTGGATAACAAAGTGTGGCTATACTGCCTGTGGGGGCGACAATTTCCTTGGAGAATTTTGTAAATATATAAAGCCCTGAGAATTCCAGGAACATTGTAATAAATACAATAAATTTATTTATTAGGGAGTGTGATCCAGAAAAAAAAAAACATGGACGTCTTTTTAAAAGTCATGTCAGATTGGCCAGTTAATGTCTTTATTAAGTCAAAAGAAAACTGTTAAATATTGGTCTTTTTAATGATATTAGTCCTGTCCAAATTGTGCCTAAACATAGAAAGTCTACCTTGGTTAGCTCAATTGATGAACTTTAGCAACTTTTCAAACACATTTAGGCATTAATCGAAGTAAGTGGTGTTATGAGATCTTGTACCAAAAGATCTTGCTTTGTTAGAACACCACAATATTTCTTGTGGAAGTAATGCCTGTCTCAGAAAGCACTAACCAGTTGCTATAAGCATTGTACTTTGTCTGCTGACAATCATTTATGATATTATTATGTCCTGTAGAAATTAAAGCGAGTGCTTTGCGATTAACAACTTGTATCTATGCTTGGGACTCGTATTTTTCAGTAACAAAGGAAGTAGTTTTTGAATTGTCCTTTTGTTTTTACAGAGTTGTCCACTAAAAAGACTGCTTCTCAACTAACTGAGAAAACTCTGTTACATATGCTTTAAAGAAGCCTACACCAATTGTATTATTACATATATAATTCTGGGTGCATTTCTGGTACCTTTTAGAAAAAAAAAAAGAATTGTCATCAGGCAAAATACAAACAATTGCATGGACTGTGAGAATACCGTGACTGCTAGCGATGCTGAAGTGTGCATCTGATTCCTAATATCCTGTCATTGCAAAATTAGTGGGCTGTTTCAGCTTTTGTACGTAATCTGTGCTGCATTTGATTATCTCTAGTTTATTAACTAATATACTTGGACCAACCTGAACACAGTTTGAGATTTCTAAAACATTTTTGCAATGTTTAGACAAAATCCTCTTTGCTGACAAACAGAAGAGAAGACAAACACAAATTTCCTCATATAGACTCCAGAGCTGGCGGTTGGATAAAGATTTGAAAGTCTCATACAGCTAAATAGTAATACTAAAATAAAGAAGATGTTACAGTGGTTACTTAGAATATTTACATATTTTGTAAAGGTCCAAAATTGAAGCTTGTTTTAGATAGGCATAACTAGTAATATGGGCTTTGTGAAACAGATTTTGCAGATAATGTGAATTTCTCAAGAGGGCAGGAGTCATAGAAGTCCATAAAACGGTGACAAAGAATGGGTTTACCATTAAGAAAACAATATGTGTTTTAAAAAATATGACATTTGATATGTTGATCATCCTGGAAACCAAATTTTAATGGTTTTTACTTTCATCATTATTATAGCTTTGTTTGAATTCCTTGATGGATTACCCCTTGAATATACAGTTATATAAAAATACATTATTTTTGTTTTTTTCTGTCCAGAAAATGCTAAATTAAGTAGATTGTTAATTGTTACATACAAAACTAAAATAAATTTAAAACAATTGTTATTTAAGATGCAAATTAGTGACATTATGCATATTGGGACATAACCATCTAATGACTACTAGATCATGGCAAATTGCTTCCAGTATGACCGTTGATATGTTCAGATTTAGCATCAGTCGTTATTTTTAGAATACATATGCCACTTTGGCTGCATTATGGCGCTTTGGGGTAAATTTGCAACAGTAGTCTGCCAAGGGTTAACTTCTTGTTCTAATTGCTCAAATTCATCAATAACATACAGTACAGACCAAACGTTTGGACACACCTTCTCACACCTGTCTTTATTTTTAGGACTATGAATAATATAGCTTCACACTGAAGGCATCAAAACTATGAATTAACACATGTGGAATTATATACTGAACAAAAAAGTGTGAAACAACTGAAAATATGTCTTATATTCTAGGTTCTTCAAAGTAGCCACCTTTTGCTTTGATTACTGCTACGCACACTCTTGGTATTCTGTTGATGAGCTTCAAGAGGTAGTCACCTGAAATGGTTTTCACTTCACTGGTGTGCCCTGTCAGGTTTAATAAGTGGGATTTCAAGCCTTATAAATGGGGTTGGAACCATCAGTTGTGTTGTGCAGGAGGTGGATACAGTACACAGCTGATAGTCCTACTGAATAGACTGTTAGAATTTGTATTATGGCAAGAAAAAGGCAGCAAAGTAAATAAAAACGAGTGGCCATCATTACTTTAAGAAATGAAGGTCAGTCAGTCCGAACAATTGGGAAAACTTTGAAAGTGTCCCCAAGTGCAGTCGCAAAAACCATCAAGCGCTACAAAGAAACTGGCTCACATGAGGACCGCCCCAGGAGAGGAAGACCAAGAGTCACCTCTGCTGTGGACGATAAGTTCATCCAAGTCACCAGCCTCAGAAATAGCAGGTTAACAGCAGCTCAGATTAGAGAACAGGTCAATGCCACACAGAGTTCTAGCAGCAGATACATCTCTTGAACAACTGTTAAGAGGAGACTGTGTGAATCAGGCCTTCATGGTAAAATAGCTGCTAGGAAACTACTGCTGAGGACAGGCAACAAGCAGAAGAGACTTGTTTGGGCTAAAGAACACAAGGAATGGACATTAGACCAGTGGAAATCTGTGCTCTGGTCTGATGAGTCCAAGTTTGAGATCTTTGGTTCTAAACACCGTGTCTTTATGGAGCGCAGAAGAGGTGAACGGACGGACTCTACATGCCTGGTTCTCACCGTGAAGCATGGAGGAGGAGGTGTGATGGTGTGGGGGTGCTTTGCTGGTGACACTGTTGGGGATTTATTTAAAATTGAAGGCATACTGAACCAGCATGGCTACCACAGCATCTTGCAGCGGCATGCTATTCCATCCGGTAGTTGGACCATCATTTATTTTTCAACAGGACAATGGCCCCAAACACACCTCCAGGCTGTGTAAGGGCTATTTGACCAAGAAGGAGAGTGATGGGGTGCTGCACCAGATGACCTGGCCTCCACAGTCACCGGACCTGAACCCAATCGAGATGGTTTGGGGTGAGCTGGACCGCAGAGTGAAGGCAAAAGGGCCAACAAGTGCTAAGCATTTCTGGGAACTCCTTCAAGACTGTTGGAAAACCATTTGAGGTGACTACTTCTTGAAGCTCATCAACAGAATGCCAAGAGTGTGTGGAGCAGTAATCAAAGCAAATGGTGGCTACTTTGAAGAACCTAGAATATAAGACATATTTTCAGTTGTTTCATACTTTTTTTTTCAGTATATAATTCCACATGTGTTAATTCATAGTTTTGATGCCTTCAGTGTGAAGCTACAATATTCATAGTCATGAAAATAAAGAAAACTCTTTAAATGAGAAGGTGTGTCCAAACTTTTGGTCTGTACTGTGCTGTATATATGTACAGCATCTCACAAACATTTGTACAGCCCTCACCTTTTTGTAAGTGTTTCATGTATTTTCATGTAACAGCACGGAAGTTATGACACTTTGATACAATGTAAAGTAGTCAGTGTACAGCTTGTATAACTGTGTAAACATGCTGTCCCAGCACACAGCTATTAATGTCTAAACTGCTGGCAACAAAATTGAGTACAGCCTTAAATGAAAATGTCCACATTGTACCCAATCAGCCATTTTGCCTCCCTGGTGTCATGTGACTCGTTAGTGTTACAAGATCTCAGTTGTGAATGGGGATTAAGTGTGTTAAATTTGGTGGTATCGCTCTGACACATTCTCATTCTGGTCACTGCAAGTTCAACATGGCACCTCATGAGAAAGAGCTCTCTGAGGATTAAAAAAAAGCATTCTTACTCTACATAAAGATGGCCTATAGGCTATAAAAAGATTGCCAACACCCTGAAAGTGAGCTGCAGCATGGTGACCAAGACTATACAATGGTTTAATAGGATAGGTCCCACTCAGATCAGACCTCACCATGATCGGGCAAATGATTGACCAAAGAAGTTCAGTGCACATGCTCAGCATCACATTCAAATGTTTTCTTTTCAGAAGGAAGCCTTTTCTAAGAATGATGCACAAGAAAGCCTGCAAACAGGTTTCTGAAGACAAGCAGACAAAGGACATGGATTACATCAATTACTGTAACCATGCCATGTGGTCTAAAGGTAAACTTAATTGGTTCAGATGGTGTGAAGTGTGTGTGGCAGCAACCTGGTGAGGAGTACAAAGACAAGTGTGTCTAACCTACAGCCAAGCATGGTGGTAGGAGTGGCATGGTTTGGAGGTGCATGACTGCTGCCCACACAGTTCCTTGAGGGAACCATGAATGCCAACATGTATTGTGACATAATGAAGCAGAGCATGATCCCCTCCCTTTGGAAAGTAGGCCACAGGCCAGACATGAACTACCACAAATGCACCTCCAGAACAACCACTGCCTTGCTAAAAAACTGAAGGTAAAGGTGCTGGACTGGCTAAGCATCTCGCCAGACTGAAACTCTATTTAGCAACTGTGGGCCGTCCTCAAACCAGCTCCACGATGCTGTCATGGAGGAGTGGACGAGGATTCCAGTAGCAACCTGTGAAGCTCTAGTGAACTCCATGGCCAAGACAGTTAAGGTAGCGCTGGAAAATAATTGTGCCCCACTATGTATATATACTACCAGTCAAAGTTTTAGATACACTGTCTTACTTAATGGGTGTCATTATTTTTATAACTATTTAAATGGTAGACTCTCACCAAAGGCAACAAAGCTATAAATGAACACATGTGGAATTGTGTAAACAAAAAGTGTAAAATAATCGTTCAAAATAGCCACCGTTTGCTTTGATTACTGATTTGCTCTCTTGGCATTCTCTCTGTGAGCTTCGTGAGTTGATCACCTGAAATAGTTTTCCAAAGAGTCTTGAAAGATCTTCCCAGAGGTTCATTGAGAGACGGCCAAAGGTTGATATTTCAGTCATCACAGCAAAGGGCGGCTACTTTAAGGAATGTAAAATAAAAAAACATATATTTAACACATATTTAAAGTTCTTTTACAATTTTTTGGTCTGCTACATAATTGCATATGTGTTAATTTACTGTTTGATGCTCTAAATGAGAATCTACGTACAATGAAAATAGTCATAAGCATAAAGAAAACTATTAAATGAGAAAGTGTTACACAGACACCCTCTTCTTACCGTCTTCCTCGTGGTATTTCTCCTTCTTTTTAATCCAGGTTAGAATACTCCAAGACAAATTTGTGCTGCATAAAGAGAACAAAGCCTGACTAGAAGGGTCTTCCCACTGAAGCTCATTATTCCAAATCAATTTAGCCTGAAACTGGGTAACATATATAAAGTTTCCAGTATAAGGGAGGTAACTGTGGGCTTCATGCATCTAGCATGTTTTGGTGTCGGTTTAACATCTAATATTGATATGAACAAATTGTCTTTGATAAGTATTCAGACGGTTCTGAGGATGCGTCCACTCAATTATTCATGTAGACACATTTCCATATTTCATTTACTGTCTCGGTTCCTAGCAAATCTTTCTGGATTTTAGAGTTCAAAAGCCAAATGCTGCTTTTGTCATGAAGTAACATATGTCAGACAAGAAAGGGCAAAAACAAAGCGGTGGCTTGTTTTATACATTAATATTCTAGTGTAATTGTTGATGGAGTCCTATTTACTAATACAGTAAGCACATCTCCTGCTGTTTTCATAATAGGAACCATAATAGCCAATAGTAGAAGAAAATCCTGCTAAGGTTGATTGCAATTTTGTATGCCCACATATTTAAAATAGCATAAATTTGCCCCCTAAAGAATGCCAAATGTGTCTGGTGAAGGAAGTGTTATATTAAAGGTAATATAACAAATGTTTGTCGCCATTTATTTCCGGGAAAGCTGATGGATCCATTTGGTTTTTTTTAATGGGGTTCATAATGTCAGTGTGTAGTCTATTGGAAAACCCACACTTTCACTGTTTAGTAAGTGTGATCAGGGGATTTAGACTAAAAGTTATTGTAACACTTTGAAGTAAGAATTTCCAGGGGGGTTGGGGTGGGGGGGTGATCAGAGGCAGCAGGTACACCTTTGTCTTCTTTGCTTACCTAGTAGTTCTTCAAATTTTGGCTCTATTTCACCATGAATCATTTCTCTGTTTACAGTGGGAATTTCATAATTGTTGTTTAAAATGAACTGATCAAGAGTGTTTTTTTTTTATGCAGACCTGTTCCCTTTCAGAAACCTTTGATCTAACTAAAATTTCAAGCAACGAAAGCCCCTCTTTGCTCAGAATATCAAACTGACCTCTACCACTTTCTCATCTTTCTTGTGCTGTGTTTCCCTCAAGGGCTTGACCTCTCTACTTTTAACACTTCAAGAGAATTCGTACTGGAAACGAAATCCAAATAATGCAAACAGCTTTTTCACTTAACAAGAAACACATGTGCCTGGATCAAATTGAACAAGATGCCATCTGAATTTTACACGAATAACAGACTCAAATAAAAGAAATATCTGCTTTTGTAACAGTTAAGTATATTGTGCATTGATCCATAGAAACTGAAACAGCTTAATGTTCCAGCTTGTTTACTGTACATTAATGTTACAACCCCTACCTAGAGTGGAAGTCTAAGAGGCACAGCGTACAACAAAATTTATCAAATAAATCTAGCAACTAATGAACTTAAAACTACTGAACTAAAGCCAGTTCAGCATAAAATGGAATTTAGTTTTGCAAGTTCAGGGTTTCACCCAGGACTTAACAAACCGAAAGGAAGCAATAAACCTCATGGTCTCCAGGGCCAAGACAACAAACACAAATGCCCCTTTATGACTAAAAATAAAAACAATTCTTATCTAACCTCTAGCCCCTAGAGGTCGGTGGATGTAACAATAACCAAGGAGAGCTTTATTCTGTCAGCAGCCACTCTATTAACTTCCATTTACTTTTGTGATGATGTGCATGTAGCTTGTTCTCTTGAATGAATATTACCCATCTTGCTAAAGGCTCTCATTAACATCTATGTCTTGCACCCAATCAGAGAGTCAATTTAACAACTCTAAATAACAATAAAACACTTTTTTCAAATGTTTGTGATAGATATGTATATGATATATGTAGCCATGTACATATATGTATGTATAATGATCTGGGTGGACTTTGTGAAGAACAAAAAGGTTCTTAGAAAAAAAAAGGGACTCAATATCAAAATATTATCTGCTTGGCCCTGTAATTTTCTCCTAGAACTGCCCTATAATGTTATTTTAACAACCTTTGACCCAGCACGCAAAAAGAGGCTAAACATTTCCCAAAATTCAGTTTTTTACTGTCTGTCCTTAAAACTGAAGCTTTAAGTGTCACAGATTTTTTCCAAGGTACTAGAGTTTTGTCCTCAAATCGAACCATAACTTTCTTTTCCATTGCAAGATCAAATGCTGTATCAAAGAGAGTCTGAGACTTATTGAGCAACGTTAAAGAGAAAAATGAAAAATCCCTGTTTTTAAAAATGTATTATTATTTGCAGGCTTTGTCCGCACTCTGACATGGTGATTAAAAGCAGAATTAGTTTGTAGGTGAGTGTGTGGGTCAAATAAGCACAATGCGTTTTGTATTTTGCAACAATAAATGAAACTATATCTTCGTAATTCTTTTAATTGTGAAATAAACTTATAATCAGCTGAGAGGTACAAGTTGTCCATAGAAAACAAATAGAAGTGTCTATACTACAATTATGAGTATTTACAGTTTTAAATAAAGAATTGGCTAAAATAAATTAATACAATTCTATTCAATTCAAAAATACTTTATTAATCCCAAAGGGAAATTAAATGTTGTTATTGCTCATATTATGAAGGTTTCCTCAAAGAGCCGTTGTAGGTGCTGATGGCTGTGGGCAGGAAGGATCTCCTGAAGCGCTCCGTCTTACAGCAGATCTGAAGAAGCCTCTGACTGAAGACACTCTGTTGTTGTAGGACAGTCTCATGAAGAGGATGCTCAGGGTTCTCCATAATGTTCTTAATTTTATGAAGAATCCATCTTTCCACAATGATCTCCAGAGGTTCCAGAGGAGTCCCCAGAACAGAGCCAGCCTTTTTTATCAGCTTGTTGAGCTTTTTTAAGTCCCTGGCTCTGATGCTGCTTCCCCAGCAGATGATGGTAGAAGAGATCACACTCTCCACAACAGACTTATAGAAGATATGCAGAATCTTGCTGCAAACACCAAAGGACCTAGGCTTCCTCAAGAAGTACAGTCTGCTCTGTCCCTTCTTGTAGATGGCTTCACAGTTGCATCTCCACTCTAGTCTGTTGTCCAGGTGAACACCGAGGTATTTATACTCCTCCACCACCTCCACTTCTTCTCCCATGATATAAATAGTTTTTGACTTATTCCTGTTTCTCTTAAAATCTACAATCATCTCCTTTGTTTTAGTCACGTTCAAGATGAGATGATTGTTTCCACACCATGCCACAAAGCGGTCCACCACCTTCCTGTACTCAGCTTCTTGTCCATCTCTGATCCACCCCACAACTGCAGAATCATCCGAGTATTTCTGCAGATGACAGGAGTCTGTCTTGTACTGGAAGTCTGAGGTGTACAGAGTGAAGAGGAATGGTGAGAGTACAGTCCCCTGTGGTACTCCTGTGCTGCTGACTACCTGGTTAGACTCACAACCCTTCAGCCTCACAAACTGTGGTCTGTCTGTCAGGTAGTCTTTGATCCAGGAGATTGTTGAGGCCTCCACCTGAGTCTTCTGGAGTTTCTGACAAAGCAAATCAGGTTGGATTGTATTAAATGCACTGGAGAAATCAAAGAACATGATCCTCCCAGGGCTACTGGCTTTGTCCAGATGACAGTGGGTTTGTTGAAGCAGGTGTATGATGGCATCTTCAACTCCAACTCCACAGCGATAAGCAAACTGAAGGGGGTCCTGATGGTTTCCTGTTTGCTTACTCAGGTGGGCCAACAGGAGTCTCTCTAGGACCTTCATGATGTGAGATGTCAGGGCAACAGGTCCATAGTCATTGAGGACTGATGTGTGAGTTTTCTTTGGTACCGGAACAAGACAGGAGGTCTTCCACAACACCGGAACCTTCTTCTGGGCCAGGCTAAGGTTGAAGAGGTGCTGCAGAATCCCACAGAGTTGCTCTGCACAGGCCTTCAGGACTCTAGGGCTAACATGATCTGGACCTGCAGCCTTATTCCTATTCAGTCTCTCCAGTTGTCTCTTCACTTGACTTCTTGAGACACACAGGTGGAAGGGGAAAGCAAAGGAAGCATCAGCATCTTCTGATATGGTTGAAGGCAAACATGTAGAAGCAGAAGGGTCTAGGGCTGAGGTGGAAGATAAAAAATGTGAGGTGTTACTGGACAGCTGTGGGTCCTGTGGGTCAAAGGAAGATGGGATGTCTGTTTGGCTGTGAGCAGGAGAGGAGGATGCGAAGCTTGTTTCTGAACTGAACCTATTGAAGAATGTGTTCAATTCATTGGCTCTGTCCAGACCTCCATTGGTCTGATCATCTTTCTGCTTGAAGCTTGTGATCTTCTTCATCCCTGTCCACACATCTCTGATATTGTTTTGCTGGAGCTTGCTCTCCAGCTTCTTCTTGTGCACCTCCTTGCTGTCTCTTATCTTGACTTTAAGTTGCTTCTGTATAATCCTCAATAATTCTCTGTCTCCCTCTCTGAAGGCTCTTTTTTTCTTGTTAAGCAGGTCCTTCAGGTAACTGGTGATCCAAGGTTTGTTATTGGGGAAGCATCTCACGGTTCTGGTGGGGATGATGTTATCCACACAGAAATTTATATAGTCATAACCATAAGGGCCTTCAGAGTTTGGATGGATGTTTCATTCTACAAATGCAGTAATTTAAGATGTTTTTTGTTTTACATTGATTTTATAATAAAAAGGAAGGGAGAACCCTATCAGGACCAGGGGTAAACTTGTACTTCTATTCTCTTCAATTAGCTTGATGGCTTTCATTTTTGCCCTTTCAAAGCATTTGTCCCTGGGAGCCAAGTGGATAAAAATTTGGTTGTAAAGTTGTTTCTATCTCATGTAGAACTAAGTCAAGTCTGCAATGAGGTATCAAGTCTCCTAAGGAATAATTATGGCAGAAACTCAGTGCTCTGCATGAGACCATTTTTAAATAGATCTCATAAATTTTCTTAATGTGCTATAGAAGAAGTCATTCTGTGCTAGCCTCTTGGATGGGGGTTTGCCTCTTCGTAGTTCCTAAATTCATCCAATCACTACAAACATGCCTCTTTATAATAGGATAAACAGCTTTAAAATTCTGTTTTTGTTTGAAATTCTGCACTGTGGATTAATAAGTTATTTAAAAAAAATATGAGACGTTTTGAACAGAAAGCTGTTGCACAACATTGTGGTGACAGGATAGACACTTTAAAGCGTTGTGCTGTACTTTTTTCTGCAAGAGAAAAACTGTTGTTTTATGTTCCTTGACATCTGACTCCAATACTGTATCCATGTGTGTTTATGCAATTGTTTATGTTACCTCTTCTGGACTTTACTGTTTTAATAACCTAGCTTCTCAATATACTGCAAGTCTACAGTGTGAAAGCCAGAATGGAGCAAACAAAAGCAATTCTGGAGCAGAGGAGAAAGACACAATCAAGCTCACAGCTTAATGTAACTCCATCGCCAACTCTGTCAAGCCTTCTTTTTTCAAGTGATCAAAAAGAGAGGTGGGGCAACTAACAAGTCCTTTTTAGACACATTTAGTTCTGTTCTGTTTTTTTATTTATTATTATTATTATTATTATTATTATTATTATTATTAATTATGGTCTTAAACTTTTGATAAGCTAATGAACAGTCTTAGGTGAAATGTTCGATTAACGAATGATGTTGAATACCCATTCTACTTTCTGCATCTAACAGTGTTAAATTCGTTTACTTGTTACATTTTTGTCAGTCTTAAGATCTTGGAGATCAGGAGAATAAACTGTTCCAGTGTGTGCGTATGTAGTACCATCTTAGGGGTTCGTCATTCAGGACTTGGTTTGTGATGTTCTCAGATCGAGACCGCAGAGAGATTAGGTGTAAATGAGAACAATGGAATCCCAAAAAAGGAAAGAAAATGAGTCTTGGCTCATTGCTAAATGAGCTAGGAACCCTGACATTAATATATTAAAGCTTAATACAAGCCAGTGACCTTAGATTTAGAAAACAATTAATAGTCTGGTAGAGTTAAGCAAAGATGAGGATTGGGATTTGGTAAATACTACCAAAATTTCAGGTTATAGTAAGGATTAGGTTTAGAGACAATACAGTTACGGCTTAGTGTTAAGTTTTAGTCTTTTCTTTGTTACACTGCAGTGAAGACTTTTTTATTTTCCTGCACCATATAAAGTAGTCTTAGTATTTTTATCCTTCAGTCAAAGCATTGAAACGAGCTTTTGAAACAGAATCCTCAAATCTCTGTGTTTTGTTTTTCCAATGCTTATTACCTTCAAAATGAAACCCTCCAAGCTATTAGTTATACACCACTTTTGTGTGTGTGGGCAGTACACTTCAGTATGTGTTTACCGAGAAATCCATCAAGAGTCTTGTAAAAGTCCGGTAACAATAGACAGAACTGTGTGGGAAGAGGTGGCAACTCAAAATATACCAGTTGGTGGAAAAATTGGCTGATGCATCAATATGCAATCTCAAAGCTTGAGAACGTATTCTTGCTCTACACACACTGTTCTTTTAGTGAGTGTTAGGTGAAACCTTTAATACAGAGCTAAAAATATATGATGACTGCTTGTTGAATGTGTCAAAGAAAGATTTATGCAGTACATGAGATTAGGATTGCATGACATCAAATTTGTGAGATGAAACAATATTTTAGCCAAACTTTTAGAAAAACTCAGAATCTTTCTTTGTTTCAGTTTTTTCAGGAATCTACAGTCAGTGTAGAATATTGACTAGTCTATCAATTATGGATTTGCGGCCTTTCTAAACCTCATTTCAGCTTTATATGATATGTTAGTTCGCTCTTCTGGTCCCTCAACTGCAAAATATTTGTAAAGTCTGCAAGAGGGACTATAATACTCCCAGTCAGAGGGTGGTGCCAAACACAACACACAAAAAAGGTCAGATCGTGACCAAAGAAAGACAATCAGTTTGTTTTATCAGAAATACAGTGAGAAGAGATCTGTTGTTTTTATAGTGTGCAATCACCTAAATATCCAGGGGCTCATAATAGCTTACGCTGAGAACAACTGGATAACAGCATTTTACATGGTAGATTTTAAATTGGCGTAAAATTATTTTGCATTTAAATATTGCAAGATCTTGCAGTTGAAGATCTTAAGGCTACACAAGATCAAGAGTCTTCTTTCTGGCCACTGAGTTAAAGTTGTGAATATGTAAAAGATTTAGAAAATAAAGAAATGAACAGGTTTTTTTTGTTTAGTTTTTTTTTGCAGCACTAGTGGCATTTATTTTGGTTATTTGAAAGTAGGCAGACAGGAAGTGGAGTGAAGAGGAGGGACAAACATGCAGCACAGGTCGCCGGGGTCGGGACTCGAACCAGGGACAGCTGAGTCATGCATTCTACCGTTACGCCATGCGCCATGCCCTATATGAACTGTTCTGAAGCCAAGTATTAAGATTGTAAAAATAATATTTGCAGTTAAGCCTAAAATTATTACTACTCCTGGTAGATTTGATTCAAAGTTATTTTAATTCATGGCTGTACAGTGGTGCATTTGGTAGCACTGTTGCCTTGAGGCAAGAAGGCCCTGAGTTTACCTCCCAGCCGGGGTCTTTCTACAAGGAGTTTGCATGTTCTCCCCGTGCATGCGTCTTTCTCATCAGGTACTCCAGCTTCCTCCCAAGGTCCAAAAACATGGCTGCTAAACTGGTCTCTCTAAATTGCCCTTAGGTGTGAATGAGTGTGTGCATGGTTGTTTGTCCTGAATGTCTCTGTGTTGCCCTGCGAAGGATTGGCGACCTGTCCAGGGTCTACCCTGCCTCTCGCCCGTAGACTGTGGAGATAGGCACCAGCTTCCCTGTGACCCACTATGGGAATAAGCGGTATAGAAGATGAATGAATGAATTATTTTAATTCAACCAGTAAGTAAGACACCCATCTCAACAAACGGAGTACAACAAAAAAATAACCAATCTCTTTTATTTTACGCTTTATTAAAACAATTGGATCCCCAAAATTATTTAGAACCCTCTCAATAATCAATGGAAACATTTTTTATGACATTACACTAGTCTTAACTCTTGCTGACTAGTTTTTTGCATTTCTTCACTGGTGTTTTGACGATTAATCTTTAGAGATATGTTTTTGAGGTTCTACGATCTGCTATCAACCTAATCTTTAGCTCCCTCCATAGATTCACTATCAGATTGAAGTCAGGACCCTGGCTGGGCTGCTTCTAAACATTACTATTACCATTCAAAAGAAACATGTTGGCTAAATCATAAGATTACTTTAAACCTAAATCTGCCAGGAGTATATATATTTTGGGCTTAGCCGTAACCATAAAATTTGGAATCCAAATTTATATTTCTTGTTTTCTCAACTGATTAACGGATTAATGTTGTGGGAATCAACAGGCACTTCTGTCATCTGAAATAGCAAACTACAAAATTAGATATTCATTCATTGAATATCTATTTTAAATAAATCTGTTATTTTTTTAACCAAAACTCAAATTTTTAAATAAAAAAATAAAATGAAAACAATTCTAATAAAAAATATATTTCAAGATAACAAAGATAAACATGAGCTTTTTGTAAGTAACACATATCAAGTCAGTTTCTTTTAAATGTTCTGCTTACACTCTTAGGATATTTATTTTGAAGCCCAAGAAGCGCAACTAGAGAAAAAAGATGTAATTCAGGAATCAGCTACCTTTTTCTATTAATTGATAATTTTTGTATACAAATGATCAAAAATTGTTTTTTATATTTAGTATTTCATTTGGAACTGGAATCAGGTTTGGAAGTTTAGTGTTGTGACAACACAACAAACTACTTTTGGTGGCCCTAACACATTTAGTTTTGCCCTCACCAAACATAATGATGAAGATGAACAACTAAGCAGACACCAAATTAAAACTGAGACAAAACAATTATATTTACTGACTATATTCATTTGTCATATCAAATCAGCCTGAAAGTGTTTTGTAGTGCTTTGGTATATATACTGTCATTTTCCTCTTGTTTTGTCATGATAGTTGCACTTCTGATAATATTTAACAGCCATACTTTAAAATATATTTTTCACGAATTTGGACTACCCTCCACAATAAGCACAGACATACAATTCAATTCAATTCAAAGATACTTTATTGATCCCTGAGGGGAAATTAGAGATCCAGTACAACCCATCCAAAGAGGCCACATTAGGTAAGTAGAGGGAAAAAATCATATTTCATACTTTATCTCTTTTTTGTTTCATGCTGATGATTTGCCTTTTTTCACATATACTCCACCAGAGCCACAACAAACACACCTCTGTTGTCTGAAGAGCAAAACGATGAATCTTATATTTGTCTGTCAGTGTCTGTAGGAAGCCTTTTTAGCTTCACGGTTACAGAACAAATGTCTCACAGTTTGTGTCACTATCCTTTAAACATAATGTCTAACCTTCCTATTTGATCGGGCCAGTCAGTGTATGTTCCAGTGATGCTGTGAAAATGGGGCTTTGAAGTAGCTGAGCAGCTTTGTTTTCTGTGGCAGGTCAGGACTGTTTATGCCAAGCTCTACAGTGCACAGAGAGGGTTACAAAAATGCATGGTAAAATGTCTTTATAGCAAATATTCAAAAGCGGTAAACAAACATCACCTTTTCCCACATGACCAACCACTCTTCTGTTTTTTCTTCTTCATCTCAGATGTTTAAATTTTAACTGGATGTGAGGTTAAAAGGTTAAAGATAGATTGTGGAATTAGAATTGGGTTTTTGAAGAGCGACACCATTTAAAACTCCACAGAAAATGCTGTTGTGTAGGATAAATACTATTGATTTTTCACCCTCAAGCTTGCAACCTTCTCCTAAATACTCCAAGTTTAAAACTATCAGCACATTGATGAGCTCAGTAGACCCACTTTATGATTAGAATTTAATCAGGGGCAGCTACCAGCTTGACGGGCAAATACTGAGGGCCAAGTTTATGTTCAGTGTTATTCTTTATGACTATGGTAGGATATGCTACAGGCCAGAGAATACAAGGCTAGCATAATTGTAGGTAAACCTATTTGCCTACTTACCATTTCCTGTAAAAATCTGCATTTTCTTATACATGTTTTTGCATAAGTATCCATTACCTTTGATCATTTGGCAGTCTGCCATGTTACATATACAAACTGCAGTGTATTTTATTGGGATTTTATGTGCAAGCACAAGAAACTGCCTTGTTATGAAGTAGAAGGAAAATAATTCATGTTGTACAAACTTTTTTTACAAATAGAAATATGAAAGGTATTGCAAGCATATGTTTTTGCTCCCATTTTATCTGGTAACTTTATATAAAAGCTTTCAGATGTCACTTAATTAGTAATTAGAGACAGATTTAGTGTAGACAAAGTGTTCACAATTCTGTTCAGGCTGCACAGTTGTAAACCTAAGTGTTTGAACAGCAAAATGTAGACCAAGGTACACACCTGACAGTTAAGGGAAAAAGTTGAGGAGACGTTTAAAACATGGTTAGATTATAAAACCGAACTTTTTGACATCTTAAGAAATATTGTTCATTGCATCATTTGAAAATGAATATGGCATAACTGCAAGCCTAGCAAGACAAGTGTGTCAACCTCAAACTGATAGACTTTGCAAGGAGAACATTTAACAATTTCATTGATAATTGTATTTATTTATTTATCTAGAATCATTTACAGAAAAGACTGACCTCAAAGAGCAAAAATTTACTGCACAATATTATAGCTTTTTTTTCCAGCTGACTTCCATCTGCAGTCCCAGTGGTAGATACAAGAAAGACCAATAACGAATACAGTAATATTACAGAAATTAAAAGATTAGGAAAAAATAACAAAACACATGAAATTCCAGATTTAAAATTAATTACAGATTAGACAAACACCTGAGATTCCTATGGTGACTCCGGAAGAGCTGTTGAGATCCACAGCTCAGGTGGAAAACTCAGAACATCAATTAGTTATGCACTCCACAAATCTGGCCTTTTTAGGAGAGTATAAGCCATTCTTAAAAGAAAGCCATACAAAGTACAGTTTCCAGTGTGCCACATCTAGGGGACATAGTTAACATGTGAAAGAAGGTGTTCTGATCAGATGACTTTTTGGATTAAGATTTGGACATACAGACCTTAATTGTGCACTTTTTAAAATACAGAAGCAAAAATGTGACCACTCTGGGAAGGATGAAACAATAGAACATGTTATTTTGGAATGTCAGAAATATGGGCAAGAAAGAAGATTTTATAAGGAGAGAATTTGAAATTTTGAAAGGATTAAAGAAACATTTAGACATATTGCAAAGGAACCTAGGGAGCAAACATATATAAAATATTATATGATTTTTATAAAGAATTATATTATTTAATAGAATTTGATTACATATATTATACAATCAACCTAGATATTAATCCATGTTGATCCACACTCCATGTCAGTTGGTGGCGGTGAAGCACACCTTCAACAAGAAGAATGAATTCTTACCAGAGGCATTACTGAAGATTTAACAGTGCAGCCTGTGCAATGTTTTATTTATTTATTTATGTTATAGCACTCATTTATAGCACTTATTTATGTAGTAGCACTCAGAATTGTTGTCTGAGTCAGATAGCAATATTTTATTTGAGAATGTATGGTTGTTGGAGAAAGAATATTAGGACTGTCTTAGTTATTTTCTCTTGTAATAAACAAGCTTTTATCTTATGTTGTACTCCAGTCTGTTAGGAATCCTGTTTTGAAAAATACTAGTTTCTAACAAATGTATTTACTGGTAGTATATGGGTTTATGCAAGCACACGGATAAATGTACAAGCCCACTTTTAGCTAGAATGACTCCATTGCCTGCTGACAGCTGCGGGGTGGCCTTCATCTGCCACAACTTTCCTCTAAAGCTCCATAAACAGGCCTTTAGAAGTTTGCTGGAATTCCTTCAATAGCAAGAGCAGGGCATGGGGACAGATGCTGTAGGACACTTGTGAGCTCCTGCAGGGTGAGAGGTCTGTCAAGTGGCTCCCTCTGCTTAGGTCTAAGTTTGGGCAGTCACTGAAACAAATTCTCAGCACACAAGCTGCTTCAGTATACAGCACTTTATGAATCATTCATGTGCTGCTTGTGTGCCAAATTTGTTACTGGTCTGTGCTCTGACATCACAGCTCTAGATGTCTCGACAGTAAAGGTTTCAACAAAAGAAATAGATATGGGGAGACATAGAAAGAGAGCCAGCTGGATGTTTATTTGGTAAAAAAAAAAAGGTTTGTGGCTTGGAGGCTTTTTACCCTTTAAACTGACAGACCTGTTGCATATAACTCCCTCAACACCACACGGGCCTTATCTCTTCAAAGCATTAATGCTTTGCACTTTTTATACATGCACAATATGATTGACGCTTTTGTGTATGAGCACAAAATTATCTCAGGAGAGCATAAAACGGCTAAGCTGAGGTGAATACACATTTTCCATCCTGTGCAACAAGTCAGCAGAAAATTCAAGTCACAGTCAGATGGAAGCATTGCTACCAAAGAGGAAAACGAACGACAGAAAAAAAAAAAAGAATGAGGCTGAGTATGTGATACATGAGCATCATTGCCAGTGTGTGCATTCTTGCATACAATACATTGAAGCCAGGTCAATGGGAAACTCTGAGGCCCTGAGAACAGGACCACGGGCCTAGACTACCGATGCCATCTCCTGCAGAGACAGGAGGGCATTCCGGTGTAGTGGACTTAGCACTCAGAAAAGCAAAGGCTTAAAATCAGCACACACACAGTCACTCAAAGACATGCACTGATAACAGAGAGGTAGTGATCATGGGTTGGGTTTAAGAGCTTCAAATTGCCCAAAATGAAAAATGTGACCTCTGCAGGGGATTGAGAGATAGAGAGACAGGGAACCTTGGGGCTGCTATTTCTAGTCTACTGGAGTGATCTAAATCTGGGGGTGGATAGAAGCAAAGTCTCATGGGTAATGACCCTAAAAGGCCCCATCAGAAGGAGGACACCCACAGGTTTTTCATGGTGGTGACTGGGGACCTGGTGTGATAAGGAGAGAAAATACTGAAGATTAAAAGCAAGAGATGGGATTTGTTTATCGCTGTTTCAAGCCATAATGGCACAGAGGTATAGTGTTTAGTGCAGTTTGGATGCTTCCAAGCAATTTGTTGTATTTAGGGGCTTTCTGTGGGTTGGATGAAGGGATGGATGGACGATATAAATACCTGCACATAATTCCAACCAAATAGAATTGTCAAAGAATGGCATAAATTAAGCTTTTTTGTCAGAAATCTTTTCAATAATAAACTGTTGCTTAGGCCAAAATTTGACTCTTACCTCTATATCTGGATGTAATTACACTTTGAAAATATCACTAGGGATAATTGATGGCTGTTTGATTCATTAACAGATTAAATGATTGTCTCAATGCTTTATATTCCCTTTACACGGAAACATGTAATTAATACATCACCAATGTTAGATTAATTAGAATTTGGCCTCAAATAGGCAGCAAATTAGTTTAGAACTCAGTGAAAGGTAGCCTGGAGGGGCAATGATGAAAGATCCTTTTTTGTTTTCATCTTCTTTATCAACATCTCCTTTTTTAATTCTAGTTAAGGAATATGGAAAATGAGAAGTTTGGGAAGTTGAAGTAACAACAATTTTTTCGTTATATTCCTAAATACCTCTCAACTTTACAAGTAATTTTAGTCATTGCTACATTTCTTATCACATACATTTTTCCAGTTGTCATGACAGAAAGCTGAAAACGTTTAGTGCATCATGTGTCATGCTATTATACATTTCCCCTGCATTACATTAGCGTGCAAAGAAGGCTAACATCTCATTTTTATTGATCTGAACCTGTAGCATTTGTAATTTGATATGGGAAAACCACAGGCATGAGATCTGCACATATACATACAATATATGGTGCAAATATGAAATGCTGCTATGTAATTTGCATAAATGCTACACACATATTGTAACAATGACCCATGCTTTTAGTTTGAAGTCTCTCTACAGTAGTTAAAGTTTACTCACCTCAGAATGCCAAAAGCTTGGGCTTGCTGATATAGAAGGGGAGTTGGACCTATTTTCTAAATTTTCTTCCTTGGAGGGGAGGACTCATACAATATGTACAACACATTATAGCTTCATTCCAAGATATTCAGGTGATCATTAGGCTTGGTAAAGAACAAAATACAATGATGACATCACAGTCAAAGTAACTAGCTTTTTCCTGGCGCAGTTGCCACATATCCTTTACACATAAAATATATATTATAAACACATCATAAGTGACACACATTCTTCATAGATGTGACAGAATTTATTTTTTCATAAAATGCACTTAGTTTCTTTCAGTCTAGACCCATGAAAAATACATTTTTAGATATGTCAACGCACAGAGCGAGTAAAAAGAAAAAGCTTGACAGCAGCTTAACATTTAGGGAACGTTACAATCAGTGTAACTTTTAAAAGATTTATTTTCTGGTAAGAAAAACAAGGCAATAAAACTGACCTAACCCATACTGGCTTATCTAGGTTTTCTGCCTCATGACATTTGAGGTTGTGTTATTTTCAATCAGCTACATTCTGCAA
This sequence comes from Girardinichthys multiradiatus, assembly GCF_021462225.1. Taxonomy (NCBI): domain Eukaryota; kingdom Metazoa; phylum Chordata; class Actinopteri; order Cyprinodontiformes; family Goodeidae; genus Girardinichthys; species Girardinichthys multiradiatus. The sequence goes on from NC_061799.1 coordinate 15,991,514, forward strand.
TTTACACTTATGTATCTTTAAACAGGAATGTGCAATAGGCATATATGCACAAGATTGTCCTTGATGTTACCTTCCAAAAAGGTTAATTTGGTCTCCATTTGATTATTAAAGTATATACTACATAAAAAAAGTCATCATGTGGCCTTTTGTCTGCCACAACATTCCCAGTTCACTGATAGTCATGAGGGCATTATAGTGTTGTTGGGGTTTACGTCAGTCTAAATAATATAAAATGGCAAACAGAGACTAATGTTGCACCTACAGCACATTCCAGTTTGCATTTTTTACTCATTTTGGAAAGGCAGACGTGAGTGTCATGCTGATCATGGCAAGCATTCACTTGAATACTGATGTACTGCTGCAGTAACGATGTGTGTCAAAGGTGAAAAGCAGCAAGGTGAAAAGAGGATGACTCACAGGAAAATACCCACCTAACAGCCAAGCTAAATAATTTGTCCTCAGTCTACATGTTCATAATGTTCTTTTTAAGAAAAATAGCCAAGTTGGACAGACAGAACCATTTATGTATAAAATGACAGTAGAGCCAAGTGATGCTTGAAAGCTCATCCAAACTTTTCAAAAGGATGCTTGAAAGTTGCCTTTGATGTGACTTCAATTGTTTGACTGTGGTGTAGAGTTATATTTAGCAGTCTGGTTTAGTGGCTATACTTTTTCATCATGTAACAGCATTGTACAAATCCTCCTACTGGTGTGACATTCATGGATGTTGCTCAGTACATTATCAAGAAAGACTCCTCTTATTAATCATGAAACTAATTAAAAAAACAACAGAGGAAGCTTTCTGCAAGTCATTCCACATTCTCATATATTATGTGCTGACATTCAAAACAAAACAATATGTCTTAGAATAACAACATTTATATTATATTACATTTAGATTACTTCTAATCTTATCAGTACAATTATTCCATAAAACATTAAAAAGAAGAAAACAAGGAGATGCACCATCAAGGCAGAGACAGAGGGAGATAATGACTTATGAAACTGGAGTGTTACTTAGCTGTCTCTCCTAAACTGAAGAAACTTCTGACAATATTGGAACTGGTGCATGTGCACTTACACATACACACAACCACATCAACACCCACTCACACCAACCGTATCGCACCAACTAACCCACTGAAAAGTTAAAACAAAAATGTAAAAAAGGCCTCAAAGCACCTGCCAAAACATAGAACATGGAAAAATGTGACTAATTACATCTCTTTCCATGCCAGTAAAAGAGAAAATACCAAAGAAGAGATATGCATATTCATAGCAGGGCACAGCGGGATTGACTTGGCGGCTGAAAATAATCCAGAAAGAGCTTGTGAAGCGAAGAGAGAAGCAGCTTTTGACACAAATTAACAATTATTAGACAGAAAATCAGCAAGACAGGGATGGACTACAGACAAAGTCAGGAACACAGCGTGGGGTTCACACACCAAGCTAACCGCTGATTTCTGAGAGATGTCGATATGCGTACTCTTCAGCTTATGATGTGGCTCAATAAGTGGTTAAGTCAGATCTTGGCAATATGATTAACACTGCACGTTTTCATTCGATTTAAACATTGAATGCAGCAAAATGTAACTTTTAGATTTGCAAACTGTTAAATGAAATGGATTCCAACCTTTTTTCCCAGTAGTTTAGCACGTAAGTGCTTCAGCAAACTGCAAAAACCTCTGCGGTAAAACGCAACTTAATTTGTGTTATTTTGCCGACTCAGTTTTATACATTTGGGTCAAACATAGGCTGATCTAGCCCTAGGTGTTCTTTATGTACTTTATTTCAAGTTGTTTCAAATAGGTTGAATATTCAGGAGCAGTTTTTAAAAACATATTATTTAGAATGAAATCTGACATGATGAATGCTGGAAATTAAAGTAAAAAATCTTTCAGCTCCCTGCTGTGGGTAGAATTATAGCCTGTAATTCTTTAGAAAAATGCCAAACAAAAATACTATGTTAAGAATGTTCTTTTTCATGCTGAAATTGCAGCTTGCACTCTTAAACATATTTATTTTAACCTTTGACTTCATGTCAGGTTTGCAGGATGTCCTGCCAGAGTTCCTCCGTGGGCGTTTTGTGGAGGCGGCCCTCAGCTACGTAGCATGTAACACAGAGGGTGAGCTTCTCTGCCGCAATAACGACTGCTGGTGCCGGTGCTCTCCCAGATTCCCAGAATGCAACTGTCCTTTCACTGACATCAAAGTCATGGAGGAGAACCTGGAGAAGAACAAAGCAGGATGGAACAACTTCAATCAGGAGTTTATGGAATCAGGTATGTGGAGGTGTTCTTTTCAGGCAGTCTTTTGGGCTGACATTGAATTATAAAGGGATTGTATTTAATAGTGACTTTGTTTGGTGTCACAAACTATGGTAAAGAGACCACATTTTATAATTTTATATAGATTTTCAGAGTAAGTTTAAGATCTGTCTTTTTCAGCAAGTATCTTGCTCTGTAAATTAGAAGATGAGTCTGTGATAAAACTGATCATGGTGGAGATGCTAACAAAAACTCACACAGGTATGGTGCATTTTAATGCACACATGTCAATTTGTTTGCATACATAGTTGTTAGGGGTCTTAAGGAGCTCCTGTAGCACAACATCTTGCAATATTAAAGTCCCCTGATGTTACCTGTCTAACTGAACTATGTTGCTATCCAGCAGCTGTCTCAGTGTCACTTTGTGTTGTGAAGAAGGTTTATGCTATTATTGCATGCTTAAGAATATGAAGATGGGTGCTTTTCTTTTTAAATCCCATTGTATCTATGTAAGTCTTATTTTTAGGACAAAAAGAAAATACTTCTTGAGTTGCCTTGTTGTGTTGACAGAGTTGGGTAATAAAAACTGTTGGTCTTGTTAGTTAACAACACTCGGTTACATAAACATCGAGGGGGCCCCCAGCACTATTCTGCTTTGTTTGTGTAGCACCATTTTGAGTACTGGGAAGAAAAAAGAGGTGAGTTACAGACTTGCTAACACTGCTAGAGTAGCATCTACTTCCCAGCCTTAATCAAAACCTAACTAAAGAGCTATTTTTTAAGGAATCTAGACCATGTTTCATTATTTGCTGTCAAAAATCTTAAATACTTATACTGTGTAAACACATATTGGTTGATTCTACACTGATGAGATAGTATTTAAAATATAGTTTGATATTTATAAAACACTTATTTTATTGGTAGAAACACAGAAAGGAGCTTTCCAAATGTTTTTTGGTATTTGGATGACATTAAATTGAGAAAAGCGTGAAAACTGAAATATGTGGACTTCTCAAACCTGGACTCAATATTTCTTTACATATTACATTACATATTATTTGAAATAATGTATTTTTATTCATTGAATGACAAATGGAGATTCTTGATTCCCCCCAAAATATTGATTACATCTCAGATTGTTCATGTGAACCCAATATTGATTATTCACCCTAATTGTTGTGGATGTGTTTTTCCTCTTTTCTGACAACAATATCTGGATATTTTAATAGATTGTTTTGTATTTTTGTGTGATGAATTTGTTTAGATGCTAGGCTAATCAGGTATAAAATATAGCTGTAAAGAGCTGTGAAAAGTGTGAAAAACTTTACATTTTAAATTCCAACATATTGCAGCAATCAATATGTGTTTAAAGTGAAAGTTTCTATCCAAAATATAGAAAAACAAGAGCTAATTCATTTCATCCTCACGTTTATTTTTAGTATGATTTCTGGATTAAACTATTAATACTCAAAGATATTGTCTTAGATGCATTTTTTTTCAAAGAACTAATTATTGAAATAAAACTTGAAAGTTATATCACAGTTTAGGAGTTTGACTTTAGATTCTATGCAGCTGTAGTGATAAAATGCCACTGCTGCCTCACAGTTGATGGCTGTCGACAGTGTTGCGGTACATAAATAAGAGAGATGAGCTGTGGACAGCTGGATCGGGGCCGTGTTGCATAAGTTTGTTAAATTCCAGTTTCAGATGGAGCAGGTGGGATGGTGATGATTTATTGCTCCACGCTGGAGGCAGCTTGTGTTACCAATGTGTTTATACAGGATGTACCTGTGAAGTGCTGTTGTGATTACGTTAATGATAATTACTCATACAATATGGCGATAAACAGAGATGATTATTGCTAACCTACTTGGTTTATACCTCACTTGCTGTCATTTTATTCATGAAGATACAAATTATAGTACAGCTGGATGCTCATCTGAGACGTTTTATTTGCACCAAGTAGTTCGTTTCACTTCGTGCTAGGAGGAGCAACTGGTGATGTACCAACTACTTATAGAACTATTTTTCTTTTTGTGTTCAGAATATAGAGACCAAAACCTTTATTTATGTTTTGTCTGATTGACAAACTTTTTTTTATATCCTCTCCTTTCACTGGGATATTTTCTTTTTCAAATTAGACCCAGAAACTAAGGTGTATGTCAAATGTTTTTTTTTTTTTTTATATACAGGTCCTTCTCAAAATATTAGCATATTGTGATAAAATTCATTATTTTCCATAATGTCATGATAAAAATTTAACATTCATATATTTTAGATTCATTGCACAGTAACTGAAATATTTCAGGTCTTTTATTGTCTTAATACGGATGATTTTAGCATACAGCTCATGAAAACCCAAAATTCCTATCTCACAAAATTAGCATATTTCATCCGACCAATAAAAGAAAAGTGTTTTTAATACAAAAAACGTCAACCTTCAAATAATCATGTACAGTTATGCACTCAATACTTGGTCGGGAATCCTTTTGCAGAAATGACTGCTTCAATGCAGCGTGGCATGGAGGCAATCAGCCTGTGGCACTGCTGAGGTCTTATGGAGGCCCAGGATGCTTCGATAGCGGCATTTAGCTCATCCAGAGTGTTGGGTCTTGAGTCTCTCAACGTTCTCTTCACAATATCCCACAGATTCTCTATGGGGTTCAGGTCAGGAGAGTTGGCAGGCCAATTGAGCACAGTGATACCATGGTCAGTAAACCATTTACCAGTGGTTTTGGCACTGTAAGAAGGTGCCAAGTATTGCTGAAAAATGAACTCTTCATCTCCATAAAGCTTTTCAGCATGAAGTGCTCCAAAATCTCCTGATAGCTAGCTGCATTGACCCTGCCCTTGATAAAACACAGTGGACCAACACCAGCAGCTGACACGGCACCCCAGACCATCACTGACTGTGGGTACTTGACACTGGACTTCTGGCATTTTGGCATTTCCTTCTCCCCAGTCTTCCTCCAGACTCTGGCACCTTGATTTCCGAATGACATACCAGAATTTGCTTTCATCCGAAAAAAGTACTTTGGACCACTGAGCAACATTCCAGTGCTGCTTCTCTGTAGCCCAGGTCAGGCGCTTCTGCCACTGTTTCTGGTTCAAAAGTGGCTTGACCTGGGGAATGCGGCACCTGTAGCCCATTTCCTGCACACGCCTGTGCACGGTGGCTCTGGATGTTTCTACTCCAGACTCAGTCCACTGCTTCCGCAGGTCCCCCAAGGTCTGGAATCGGCCCTTCTCCGCAATCTTCCCCAGGGTCCGGTCACCTCTTCTGGTTGTGCAGCGTTTTCTGCCACACTTTTTCCTTCCCACAGACTTCCTACTGAGGTGCCTTGATACAGCACTCTGGGAACAGCCTATTTGTTCAGAAATTTCTTTCTGTGTCTTACCCTCTTGCTTGAGGGTGTCAATAGTGGCCTTCTGGACAGCAGTCCAATGAATCTAAAATATATGAATGTTAAATTTTCATCATAACATTATGGAAAATAATGAACTTTATCACAATATGCTAATATTTTGAGAAGGACCTGTATATCATTTGGCGCACTATGCCTTGTAGTTCCTTGGACAATAATGTCTAAAATAGTGGTTCTTACTACGCTCCTGGAACAATTTTCCAAACCCCACAGAGAGTTGGCCATTTTGGATCAGATCCACCATTTTCTCTCGTTTACACACGTCATATCTGAGCAAATTCCTCCTACAGCTTTTGACTTACAAAATGACTCAGTATGCTCTTGGAGAATCATTGGGGATGAAAAGTTTTCAAAATCTTTTGGGTGCATCAAAGCATGTGGGTGTGGCCAAGTCCCAAAATCTGACTTCTCACCATAAAAGACGAAATTGTTATAGCTCCTACAAGGAAAGGCACAGAGACATGAAAACTTCTGTGACCGAACAATATTCAATGGTCAAATGCTGACATTATCAAAGCCTCGCCCCCTGAAAGCAGGAAGTGTAATGTTACACATTGGAAGGTCCATATTTGAACTGCTTCACCTAATCAACAAGAAACTCTCCCCACTGTCTCAATTATTGAGAAGTTTGGCTGGAGGCTGTGGTTGTGGCAGAGTGGTGAAGTCTGATGTCACGCCATGGCCTTTAGCTCTAACATTACACATACATGGTCTGATTTACTCCAAAATGAATATTTTGGATTATGTTGGAATTTGGATCAACGGTGCCGCCTAGGAAACTTCAAAAGCTTTATTTCCCTCATACATCATCAGATCCACACCAACTTTTGCGTGCATCATCGTGGACAAATACTAAACACATTGGCATGGTCAATTGATGACATCACTTTAGCCCCGCTTATTAGAACAGAAAGTCACGTTTCACTGTTGGATGCCCTCCTTTAAAACTCTCGCTCATACAAGCTTCAAGCTAATGACAAAGAACAATGTGGTGTTGAAACCTACTCTGAACAGTGACTGTTGGCTGGACCAAGTGAGAGTGGCAGAGTGGCCATTTTAATGCCTCGCCGTTTGCATATGGTCGACTCTAAATCACACATGCATGGTCCAATTTACTCCAAAATTAATATTTTAGATTACGTTGGAATTTGGATCAACGGTGCCGCCTAGGAAACTTCAAAAACTTTCTATCCCTCATACATTATCAGATCCAGACCAAATTTTGTGTGCATCATCATGGATGAATGCTGAACACGTTGGCATGGTCAATTGAAGACATCATTTTAGCCCCACCGACAGACAACCAAATGACAGGCTTTTTTGAGCAGCAGACGTGACGGTGACATGGAGCCGGCGATGGTGGTGGCGTGGAGCTCCTGTGGTAGCTACACAAGCTGAGCGGTGCTAAGCCGTGAGGATCGCCCAATGCTGCTTGTAGCTTTAATTGTAATTCTTTCTATGTAACTCACTCACTCAACAGTTATGTTAGGATATTTTGATTCCTTAGAAATGTGCTATAATTTACTAAATACACTTCATATAAAACAGTTGTATTTTTACCATTTATTTCCAAGGGACTATCTGACTCAGAACATAGAACTACAAAAAGCATTCAGGAAATTTGCATCTCGCTTGACTGAGGATGTTTGTACGGGGAGGTCTTTGCTGTGCTGCTAGGCTCTTGTCACATTGCTTCTGCTCTGTTTTAATTTAATTTGGCTTATAACCTGTTTCTTTTCTACTGCCAATAAATCAAGTCCATACACTTATCAAGTACAAAATCATCTTATTCCATAAGTGCAAAGCTTACAGAAACTGGTGATGAAATAATTAATTACCAGTGTTATTGCAATGTGCTGCACTAAGTCAGATCTTTCCCACATAATGGCTGAGCCTCAGCTGAGCATTCCCTAAAAACAAACTGTGGACTGGATCTGGATTGACTTGCCCTTTGGTCTGGGTGTGGACTTTGAGAATTTGTGGTCTAAAGCAGAACACATCAATTGCCCTCTAAACATTTTATTTTCACTATAACATTGTAAATAAAATTATTTTAAAGAATGTTTTTTTACATTTGTGACAACATGTATAAAACGTTAGTGTCCGTTTCTTTCAAAAAGGCTACCTAGCAACCTTTTGATATTTAATGGGTAAATCTGTTGCTCAATGAACTTACTGGAATATGGAAGAAGTAGACCAAATGTGTCAGGATGAAAGTTAAGCGTTTAGCGTTGTTGGGCCTCACTGGCAGAGATTGTATCAGATGTACAATCTCCAGTTTCGACATGCTGGTCTGCTTTATGAAAACTATCTGTCACAGAAAGAACAGTGCAGGTGTGTGATGTAATGATAGCAACGCTGCAGGACAAGTCAGGCGTCACTCTTTTAATTGGCTGAAGTTTTTTTTTTTTTTTTTCTTTGCTACATCTCAACACATTACAAGCTCACCTCTTAATGACTTGGAAGGTGTATGCAAGGTTTAATTGGAAACAGGTTTGTGGCAGCTTGCCTCACGTTTTGTGAGCGTATTGTGTCTCCCTGCAGAGCTTAGGTAATTGTGTGCAAGCTGCAGTTTGTGCAGCAAAGCAGCTGAGTGACATCAGAGAGGTAAACTGGCTTTCTGTGCTTTCATTTAGACTCACCTTGACAGCACTTGATTTTGCAAAGTTGCTGTTTTGCTAGATATTAAATCTTTATAAAATTACACTCGCAGGATGTCAGAGGAAAAATGGCAAATGGTTTGTGAATTGTTCATTATTTCCTTTTTTCATTGAGCTGATATTATGGATTTTATCAGGAAGCTAGCTTTTTGCTGTTTATCCCTAAAATAATCCCATAGTGCTTTGAGATGGTTGTGTTTGAGTACTGAGCTGAAAATGTCAGCAAGGACACATAGCATGCACAGGGACAGAACAGGCATACGCTGTATTGCCAGGGGCATTCCTGTGTGGAGAGGCTCATCAAAGTTTAATCTTATTTTGGGGAGCACACAAGTTACAGTTACTCATTCATACTCTAGCAACAGCTGCACATGAGGGAAATTTGGAGGCAAAATGAAAATAAAAAGATAGAGGAAGGAAATCTACATGGCAAGTGTTTGTTTCTGAGTTCTGTATATTTATCAGTTTTCCCTCCTTTTGTGGCTCTGTGCTTCTGTTGCTGATCTTTTCCTTCCTCTTCTCAGTCAAACATACAGTGTCCAGAACACTTATTAGTTCACTTGGTAAAGATCTGGAAGAAGATGTATGTGTTTTTTAACTTTATTTAAAATCCCCTGGTACTATGATGCCATGTGTTGGGACCCAGCCATGGTTACAACATGAAAGTCCGGTACAAACTTTTCTGGAAATTTCAAAATAAATCGCATTAACCTACAGCCTGGAAAAAGGGGTAACAGTGGACTTCCCGTGACATCACTGTCCAAATAAAACCCAGTTTTTCCAGACATCCTGTCTCTTCTACGCGGGTCCCCCAGGGGTCTGGACAGAGAGACACAGCACGCCCTTTTGTTCACTGTGGATGTTTTCTTCAAACTTTGTCGCCCTGGACAGCTTTTCTAATCTAAACATTATTTTTGTTTTATGAAGTTTGCTTTTGTTTGTGTTGAAACTCAGCTATTTTATTGCCAGCAGATTAGCTGTAAGCACATGTGCTCAGTTTGTGTGATCTGTGTTTGTGTATTTATTTAAAGTTAAGACAAACTTTATTTAAAGCGTGATTTTAAACACAGAACATCGGCCATAACGTGCCATCCGTGCTTATGCATTTTAACCCGTTTATTAGTGTTATTTTAAAGGCATATGTGTGATTCTGATGATGAGCTATAAGCTTCTTTTGTTAGCTTTAATTGGTAACAGCTAAGAACACATGCTTGACCGCTAAAGATCATTGACTCAAAAAGGTTGTTGGTTTTCAATGCAGTAAAATAATATTTCCCTAAATATTATTTTACCAACCTTGAAAACTAAGTAAACACCATTAAGCCCATTTCTCCAGAAAGATTTGGTTCTTATTCAAAATAATATTTCTTTAAATATTATTTTACTAAATAAAGGCAGCTAATTAAACACGGTTGAGAATTGGTCACCCAGAAGGTTGGTTTTATTCAGCAAATCATTCTTAAAATGTTATTTTATTAAAATAATATTTTGACTGATGACTGACTGCATTGTGAAGGGTTGTCTAAATGTTGCTGATTATTGCTTAAGTTGGTTCCAAGACTAACTTAACTTCACTTCCAGAGTCTTCAAGATAATCCTTGGTTTTCAAACATAAATATTGCATGGTAATGTTGCATCACTCTTTCGGACATAGTTTTCAATCATCTTTGATCAACTTGCTTATAATGTACATAACCCATTAGTCTTCCTTGTTATTTAATTATGCCTGGTAGTTTAGTTGGATTGTTTTAGTATGGTGAATAATTTGTTGATTGAAATATGTTTGGCTTTGAGTTGACTTATTTTTGTTAATAAATTCTTGTATTTTAAGAAATTGTGTGAATTCATTCCATGTGTGTGCAGAGTTGTGCTGTTCAATAATGCCAGAGCTTGGCTCATCCCTTTTGATTTTGTCCTAATGCCACCGCCTTATTGGGCTGGTATTCACAGGGCAACCCTTAACAGACCGAAATATTATTTAAGAAATATTGAAGTATTAATATTAAATATTAAATAATATATTCATAATTACAACACATGTACTCTAACAAGGTTACCAGGGCATTTGGAGATGAAACAGGCCAATTATTTGAGTGTACTTTAATTAAATTAATGAAAATCAAGTTAGATTTCTAGTGGTATTCTAAAAAACTGGCACATCCAGTGACATCATTTTATTAAATTAAGTAAAAAGGAAAAATTTATTTAAGATTTACATTTATAAACAGGAGCTACTGAGAATAGTCCTGTGCATAAAATAATAAAATTGGAAGCTTTTATTAAGGGTAAAAAAGTGTTTTGAAAAGACCTATTGGAACGGTTGAATATAATTTTTTTGCAGTTTTGAAACCATACCTTATTAAATCTTTGTTATACCCTTTTATGGGTAACCAACGTATGCATGAATTAGACTGGGTAAAACAAGTTACATCTTTGTCTGTATTCACTTCATGTTAGTGCAAACTGTCACAGTTGATCTCATAATGAAATACAGATAGCAGTTGGAATTAGCACATCAATAACATGTCAGATTCGACATGCAACCCATTAGAGTGGCTCTTTGAGACATTAACTCAGCTCACACAACGAACAGGGGTTCTCAGGCACTGAGCATGAGGAGCGTGAGGATAGGATATAGCTAACAAATGAGGTAACTCAACCATGAAACATAAGACGGAGCCTCTAGGTAATTAAGATTCAATTCCTGGCTCCAAGGGTGGGCAGGAGGTGGTGTTAGCTTCACAGTCAGAAGAAGACAGAGGGAGGAAAAAAGAGCTTTCCATCTACATCTGTATTCACTTCATGTTGGTTAGGGGAGGTAGTGATCATGTTAATACATTTTAATCTTCACAGTATTTTGAAAACCTTTGAGCGTGTTCAGCGTTAATGCAAATACAATAATTTAATTTGAGGTTTCCACATCCACGTGGTGTTATAAACGGCTTTTGGATGAATGTATACAACTAACCCATTACTGGTGGCTTGATGCCCCATGATCTGAATATCTCTAGTTTGTGCACCTTTTTATGCCCTGTTCATAACAAGATGCTGAACACATAAATTTTATTTTATTTAATGTTGTTTATTAAAGGTTATATAGTTACATGAATATAAGTATGTGTTTGTTGGCAAGACGCATTACAATGTGTAGGTTTCCATACTTTCTATGCTTCTGCATAATCAACCCTACTAACAATTGTTGTGTCATTTAGTGTTTTGATGGAAGTTAATTTGCTCTTCTGGAAAAATAGTGTAAAAACCATAAAAATAAGTAAATCTTTTATTACAGTAGCATAAACTTGTTGGTAGTTCTCTTTGTTTTTTGTCTTTTTTCTTTTTTACACCTGGGGCACAATTATTGGCACCCGCAACTATTCATGGACAGCAAATGTATCTGACACATTTTTCTTTTATTCATACTTTGAGTTAATCCTAATTTCTAAACACTTTTCATTAGTAATCCAAAACGTTCTTTTTCCCTGGGAGTACAAATCTGACATAACACAGAGGTCAAATTTTCTAATACGCTGGTTGTGGACCTATATTTATCTTCAGCCTCACATAGTAAGTCAGTAAGGAAGGTAAATGTATCTAGAAAACAGTGGCGATTGCTCTAAGACTGCAAGGGAAGCTCAGCTTCCCCTAAAATGTCAAAAAATAAGTGATCAAATATACACTGTTGTGTGTACATGTCATTGACTAAATATGTGCAACAACGCGCTCAACTTTTGTTCAGAATCAGCTTCTTATCACTGGTAACGATGTGGCTTTCCTCTCACTCATTCCCGCAGCTTCACAGGGCTTTAAACAGTGAGTTCAATAGCGAAGCAAAAATGCTGGGCTTTATCCCGCCCATCAGACGTTCAGCGTCTCTGGGGGTCTATGGGGCAGTGGGCGGGCCTCGGCCTGCCCGGACACTCAGCTTCTGCAAGATGATTGGATGATCTGTCTGTGGCTGAATCCCTTTTTGATTGACAGCGAAATGAGCGAATCAGCGATCTTGAAATTGACCTTCCCCTCCTTGAAAGACCAGCATCCGCCACTGCTAGAAAACACAATTTTAGAAAACTGAGCAAAGAGTTGCATCTTGGACTCATCGAGTTTCCATAACAACAATTAGTGTCGTTAATGTGCCCCTGGGCAAAGCACTTAAACTCAAGTTGCTTACCAATCAATGTATAAATGTGTGCGTGTTTGTCAGTGCAATTCTAGTGTAAAGCATCAGTATGACTGGAAAAGTCCCATATAAATTCAGTCCATTTACCATATCTATAAGCCAGCCATTTATTTAGAGGCATCTCAAGAAAAGCCTTTCAGGTCATTCCATCATAAAAATGAATGTGTGGAGTTTGCTAAATGTCATGTGGATTTTAACTGGAGTTGTGTGTCTTGGTTACATAAGACAGAAAATTTGATTTTGGCAAGAAACACTTCAGGTGGTCTTGGTGTGATACTATAGATGAATACATAAAAAAGCATCTCATTTGCAGTGTGTAGTATGTTGAAGGATCTATGATACTGTGGACATTTGTATCTTCCAAAGGGCCAGTGAACCTTGTTAGAGTGCAAATCAACACAGAAGTGGTTCACCTGACACAAAATTAACCTTCCTTCATGCATCACAGCTTTCAGACCTAACTCCTATAGAAAGTCCATGGAATTATTTGAAAAGATGATTGAATAAGGTAGGTGCCAAGGCTGAAAGATGAAGATACATTGTACAAAAAAGGGAGTTATTGAAGAAGACAATATAGAGTATATCCTTTTGGCAAATGTTTTTTGTGTAAAGCATTGGCAATGTATTGTTGATGAAAATTTAGAAAGTGCCTTGGTTTATGACCTGATACTCCCCCTTCCTGTTCCTCCTGGTGCAGCACTAATTCATGTCGGGGTTCAGGGCAGCTGGCTCTGTGTAGTCTAAGAGGAGGCCACTCTGTCAACATGTCAGGGGAAGAATTACAACAGGCCTTACATCTATCCCTCCTAAGTGAGCTCTTTTCGTGGGAGTTACCTTGAAGCTGTTATAAGAGAGTTCTCTTACTTTGTCTAGTCAGAACGGTTTGGCAGGGCTCCTGAACACGTGTCTGACTGTAAAACTGCTCTCCCTTATCAAGGTTGGAATAAAGCTGATTTGAGTGATGATCATTGATCTCTCCCTTTGGCTAATATGAATTTTGACATAACAGTATAAAATGTGTTAAATGTTGGATTTTTTTTCTAAAATGTCCAGAGTTCAACAATTAAAGATGACCTTATTTAAGGCTTTTTACATATATTTACCAGGGTTCCATCTGTAAATATATGAGGGCTGAGATGTTTTAAGTTTTCACGGCTACTTTAGCTTCAAGTTTAAACTTGAAACTTCCAATTTTCCTAGGCTCATAATAGGCTTTTCTTAACAATTAGCCCTCAGCTTCAAAGAGTCATTAGTACTGTTGCAGACTTTTGTTCTTTCTTAGTTTTCTCGCATAGGAAGTTCAGAGCAGATGTTTGTTACGTACTCCTGCTCATTAGTAGACTAATTATAGAACAGTACATATTGACCACGCAAGGATAAGTTCAGACAAGCATTTAAAAAATGCCACCATTGTGAGAAGCTGCTGTATATGCGGCTTCACGTTGTGAGTCAGAGTGTTAATTGGATGTTCCTGCGACTCCAAGATGAAATACTGATGTCAAGTGTGGAAACATGTTAACAACATGACTATTAGGATAGGTTGTCAGGTTATACATCAATCTCCAACAGACTGTATATTAAATATCCCAACAAAGACCAGTTTTTTGTGACTTCTTTGAAACCCACTAAGTCTCTGTAGCAGAGCATAAAAAGTCTACATGCCCTTGTTAAAATGCCTGTTATTTGTGGTGTAACAAAATGAGACCATGTTAAATCTCTTTTCTAACTTTTTGTGACACAAATCCTGTCATATTTGGTTGAAAATAAACAAAGCTGCAAGAATGAAACTGTAAAAAAAAATAAAAAGCTGCAACAGCCAGTTTACAATGGTGTGCACACCTTAAACTAACATTTTGTTGAACCCTTTTCAGTTGAATTCAACTCAATTCAAAAATACTTCATCAGTATTAATCCTTAATTACCCACGTGATTTTTTCACAGATCAGCTGTACTTGTGCTGAGATTAGGTTACACACCTTTTGTTACTAATTAGTTAAAAGAAAGTGTTGGATGGGTACGAGGACTTGTTATCACTCATGTAAAAACTTTGTGCTGCAAGGCACCTGCACTCCGCTTTGTATCATGTTCTGATATGCAGCCCTCCTGTGTGTGAGATCACCGTTATCTATTTCCCATGAGAACCAGCCTCCTTTCATCCTCACACACACACATATACACCCTGTCTGAATTGTCTGTTGAACTGTGCATATAAATAAAGAGATAGGGTGTCAAAACTTTGTAGTTGCACTGCAAAGTGGGCTACCCTTGTCACAAGTAAAACTGACTCTGTATCGTTCTTACCTCTGAGTTGACTGAATACTACCTAACAGAAAGTATTTGCACTGGATTTTTTTTAGGGGTATCGGACTAAAAAACAAAACATGTTCATACATCCTATGTTGTGTATTGAAAGAACACCCAATCACACTGTCAAGGACAGTTAATGACGCAAATTCCTCACCATTTTTTTTATATTTCATCCTGTTTCACTGCGATGAATGAAATCTTAGTGAAGGCCCGATCTGGATTAATGCTGTCTGCACAGCCAAATCACTCATACAAAACCTGTTTTTTTTTTTATTGCATTGCTGACATTATTGAACTTGATCCTTCTGCTGTGCAATCAATAAATGTCATGTTGACAACTCTAATAATATATTATGAACAGTTAGCACTGTATTGTGCCACTCCTCCTACTGTGTGATACCTTCATATCAGTAATAGGCAGAACTGCTTAACCATCCTTATTATAAATGACAGCCACATACCACAGCTGAGGGTTGTTTCTTTCCTTTTGTGTTTCCTCACCTTCTCTGTTTTTCTTTATAGGTCTCCACTCGTCATTTTGCATCGGATTACAGATTATTTGATGTTTGTTTGCCTCCATTATGTCAATGGAAAAAGAAAAACATCCCCCAAGCTACCCAATCTGTTTGATACCCGGTATCACCCACAAATAGCCTTGGCATGGATTCCTCTGAATGCTATCAGGACTCCACTGCTTTGAATGTCTGCCCAGGCTGTTGATTTAGCACATGTACTTCCTGGATTTCTTAAGAAAATGACACAAGGGGAATTTTTTTTGTCCTAAAGATAGATTTTAACTCAACTAAAGATTTTCTACCTTCTCATCTAATTTGCTTCGTTTATCCCACTGCACAGATGTTTGGGAATGGTGGTCTCTGCTTCCTTTACATCTCTTTCTTAGTTTGTTTTTGTTGTCTTCCCATACATCTGTCCTTTTTCATTTCAGAAAAACAAGGACAGAGCAGAGATATGTGGCATCCTTTCTTTTCTGGAATGCATTAGATCAGAATCTGGATGAGAGGTTTTCCAGAAAATCTTGTTAGTTGGAAGAAGGGGAACCTTCGCATCATGACCTGTTTAAGACGATCACTTAAAGCTTGAACCAGATAATTACATAAATGTTCACTGTATTAAAAAGACATATAACCTTTGTTTTTCACTAAAATCAGACACATTTTTTGTATTTTATATTAAAAAAATGTATGCTAAATGCCAGAATAATGAGAGAGAACGTTTTTAGATAACTTGTTTAACTAGCCGCAAATTCAGAAATATACATACATAATACATACTGTAGTATTTGCTAGAATTATCATTTCAACTATGATTTGCATCCTACTTTTGGGTATCCTTCCACAAGCATCTCACTTTAACCTTCTGACAGAACTATAACTTAGTCAGTGATTCTTACTTTCCAGCTTCTGCCAGTATCTTTACAAGGTCTTCTGCTTTACTGCTGTGGTTGACACACAGATTTTGCATGAAAACACGTTCATCTCTGGGACAGAAAACCCGTATCCTTCCTGAATTGCCTGTTATATACTACCACATAGCTGGTTGAGTAGATGGCAACACAGGACCTTTAGTCATCAGGAGATTGTACCCAAGGATGAACCAGGTTTTCTGGAGGTCCAAGTCCAAAATTTGCTTCCTATATCTTGTTTGATTTTTTTAAATTTTCCCCTAATGTGTTGAGGTGTTGTCTTAAACTACATCAAGTGTGCCTCTGTTTCACTCCAATTTTGTGAATTAAACAGAATAGTGAAATAATCAAAATCTTACAAAAACGTTATGTTAAAAAGGAGTATTATTAAAAGGTATATATTATTTAAGTAAATATTTCAGTACTTATTTATGTATTAATTTATTTATGTATTTATTTCAATAACTAAATTTACAAAGTGGAACACATATAAATGATTTACATACAGACTGATGTTTTAAAGCCTTTATTTCTGTTAATTATGATGATTTTTTACTTACAGCGAATGAATACACATTTTAGATTAAAATATTACATCAGACTAACCCAATTTTAAAACAGAAACTAAGGCTTAAGGAAAAGTATGTTTAACCTGTCTAAAGGTTAATTTCTAAAGATACTTTTAATCTGACAGATGATCCTTATCTGAATGCATATTTTAATTTATTCATAAGAAGACTCTGTATGCATGTATATATGTTCCAATGTATGGAGAAGTTCCAGTCTTTGCTTTAGCGACACAAAGGCAACTTCTGGATATATACGGATTCTAGTTACTTGGTTGTTACTTGGTAGCCAAATTACAGGTTACAGATACAAGATAGTGTGTTTGTGTTGTTTCTATCTGAGTCATAGATAAAACAAAAAGAAAATATTTTGAAAATGCAATACAGATGTTCAGAGAAGGTTGTTTCTACAAAATAGGCGTTCAATTATGAATCTCCAAAGCTCACAGGGGGTATATTTTGCAAAGCCAGCTCAACACTCACTTTATAATTTTTTTTTCCATTATAAATGTAACCCATTTAGGATGGAATGCCACATGAGGAATGCCTTCTGCAAAAGTTTCCATTATTTCTGACAGACCAAATATCAATGGAATTTGCTAATAACATGGTAATCTCACCTGAATGTTCATTTGCATAAAATCACAGATCACCTGGATTGCTTTTCCAACTGACTAAATGACAAAGGTTTCTAATATAAATCTTTATTTTGATTAATTTTTGCAGTAGGTTATTTGGAGCAGGGACACACCAGCAGTAGTTCAAGTCATATATATCCATATATTAATAATATGACATTCTGGTAACTTTGTAAGAACTTTGAACTAAAACTTATATTAACAATGCAGTAATTTGTTTACGTGTCTTTTTCAACAGTTTTTTTAATTAGGACTAACAGCATTAAAACTTTTGGAGACAGTTTTCCAGTGTCGAAGTCTATCCCAGGTTATAGCTTCCCTTCAGATCCATCAATAATGCCAAACTATTATACCCCCACACACATTTCAGACTTAATTCACCTCTAATGGATTTGATAAATCCTTTACTGAATCTTGCTGTCTCCATAATAATGTTACTCATCTACTGAGAGGTAAGAGATTAGAGTCTTTTATTGGCAGACTTGAGTGAGTGAGTGGTGAATCACATAAAAAAAAAATCACAAATGAATACTTTATGTTTTTATCACATAGATGAGTTAAAAGCTTTTTTATGTATAGGTCAGATAATGTTTTCAAAAGGAGCATAAATTCAGATTCAAAGTTTGCTGACTATATTTTAAAAAGGCAACATGTACAAAGTGTAGCCTTTGATCTTCCCTGTGTGACATAAAACAACACTTTATCATGTTTTGTTTTGTGTTTTTTTATTTCATTTTTTCTGAGGTGCTTTAAATCATTTTGCTTCTTCAGTGATCAATTGTCTGGTCAGATTAGCCATGCTGTAGGTTAGTAGCCAAATGTTACTGGTTTATTGGATGTTTCTCAACAATGCTGTCTCACTTGAAGATCTCAGCCAATAGAAATATAGGCATGCTTCTGTCTTGGGTAATCATCTGTTTGCCAGACATGCTGGATTATGAGAACTAGCAGTCCAATGTTAGTAATACTAACATTTCCAATGAAGATCCTATAGATGGTTCACAGTATCTACACTGGAACCCCTTTTTTAGAATAAAAAATAAAATCTGGAACAGCAGAGCTGTTTAACATTGCCTACTCTCTCTCTAACACACAGTGTGACATCACTTCTGCTCTATGTCTACATAACTGATTGATTGCAGAAAGGTAACAATAAACATAAGCATGATTTAGCAAACCAACACCACATCAAGTCAGAGCTTTTCCCTCTCTGACATAAACTTTTCATTCACTTTGTTGACAATACCAGGTTTGACCCTCTTCTCCCCTCACAACTAACGTAATTATTTATGATACACATTCAGCAATGTGTTGCAGGCACCATTTGCTGCAAATTTGTCAGCTGCACATCCATGATACAAATCTCCCATTCCACCACACTGCAAAAGTGCTCTATTGAATTAGAATCTGTTACTGTGAAGGCCACTATAGTACAGTGAACTCATAGACATTTGCAAGAAACCATCATAAGTTGAACTGAGCATTGCTACATGTGCATTATCCTGATGGAAGTGGCCATCCTAAGATGGGTATATTGTGGTCATAAAGGTGTGGACATCATGAACAACAAGGCAGGAAGCTTGTGGCATTTAAACAATGCTCACATGTTACTAAGATACCCAAAGTGTGCATAGGAAATATCCCACATACCATCACAGGACCAGCACCAGCCTGAAAAATGAATACAATGCAGGATGCTATAATGTTGTTTAGCCCAAACTTTGATCGTACTATCTGAATGTTGCAGCTGGAATTGAGACCCATTGGACCAGACCACATTCCTTTCCTACTTTGGTGATCTTGGGCAGATTAGTTTCAATTTCCTGTTCTTGGCTGATAAGAAAATACAAGTTACTGTTGTCTATTATCCCATACCTCTCCTTTAACCTCTAAGAATAACAAGAATTTTCATCCACACAAATACCTTTCAACGGATACCTCCTCCTTTTTCAGACTACTCTCTTTAAACAAAAGAGATGGTTGTGCATATCTATCCCAGCAGCTGATTCTGAAAAACTCAGACCGACACCAACAACCATTCCATATTCAAAGTGACTTTGAAGTCCCCTCTCTTCCATATACTGGAGCTTGGATTGAACTTCAGCAAGTCATGTTGACCATATCTAGAAGCCTCGATGCTCTGAGTTCCTGCCATATGACTTGCTGAGTTGCTATATGAGTTAACAATCCATTAAGTGTACCTTATATATGGGGTAAGAACGCTGTCAAAAACAATGTGTATGTAAAGGCGGAATGTGTGCGTATTAGTCAATAGTTGTGCATAAGTAAAATCCAAAAGAGGAATTGTATATTTTCTCTAGAGAAATGAAAAATAAAATGTTACAGCTTCAAGAAATTACAAACACAAAGTTCAAGTTTACAGTTGTGGTTTATTCTTTATGAATACAATATGCTATAACAGTTTGTGAATATGATTTCTTTTCTATGAGAATACGAATTTACATCAGCAGCTTGGCGTCCTGTGATCTCCAGCTGGTGAGTGGAGCACGGAGTTAGTTGATTCGCGTTGCGCATGCGCTGTCACACTCCTCACCGCCAGTAAACGAAGTGCCAGGATTGGATGACGGAAAAAGGTAATCGGAGATAATTCAGTCTAAAAGGAATATTAGGAACAGAGGGGAGATAGGGGGGGAAACCAAGAGTATTTTAAATAAAGCATTGTTCTTATTTTTATGAAATGCAAAACTAAAACATAGAATATAATGGGTGGAGTTATACAATGATGTACAGTAGGTGGTGCTATGCACCTCTGAATTTGTTGCGTACCGCCAGCTGAAGAAGAAGAAGCAGCCGCATTAGCGCCAAGATGACGGACCAAGAGCATATATTAACGACATTAAGACATATAAACTTTTTAACATTGCCCGGCTTTGTACTATAGTTTCCTGGTCCATCATCTTGGCGCTAGTGCTGCAGTGAATGAAGAAAAATCTAAATCAAATCAATATTTGGTGTGACCACCCTTTGCCTTCAAAACATCAGTTCTTCTACGTACACTTGCACACAGTTTTTGAAGGAATTTGGCTGGTAGGTTGGTCCAAACATCTTGGAGAACTAACCACAGATTCTTCTGTGGATGTGGGCTTTCTCACATCCTTCTGTCTCTTCATGTAATCTCAGACACACTCGATGATGCTGAGATCAGGGCTCTGTGGGGGCCATACCATCACTTCCAGTAAGTCTTGTTCTTCTTTACGCTGAAGATAGCTCCTAATGACTTTGGCTGTATGTTTGGGTTTGCTCATTAGGATTTTGTAAATTGATAAAAATAAACAATCATTATTTATATTTCTGAAAGCATTCTTTGTTTATAGCATTTTTTTCCCACACCTGCCTAAAACCTTTGCACATTACCGTATATATATATATTTTTTTTTTGTTTGTTTGTTTTTTCTCTAAACATGTTAATACAGTTAAATATTAAATTTATGCAGAAAGTAAAAAATCATTTGTAGTTCCTAAGGAGGACTTCAGATCAGCTACAATAGATATTGGAAATTCATATCTTTACAAAAGGTATGAATGATCGATGATCAAAAAATCATCCACAAAATGTCTTATTGGTACATCTCTATTTAAATGTGTTTTGCTCAAATCATAGCCTTAGTTTTCAGTAAATTTTTGTTTTAAACATTAACAAGTAGTTTTATTAATCGTGATATGAGTAAACACATATTTTTAAAAAATCATTCTAATGGATAAGATAGTGATTATGTTACCACTGCAAGAAGAGCAAGAAAACATGTTCATTTCTCTTCTTTTGAAAGTGGTTGCCACTGACAACAGGCAGATGCAGTCAGGGTAGATGGATGCCGACTTTTCGCCTGACCTGCCGCGCTCTCTGCTGCCTTCATGTCATTAGCTTTTCTACAAAGCCTACCCACTCTGTCATTGACAGCCCTGACCGAACATTAAATAAAGAAACTTGTAATTTTCTGGGGTGATGGTGATGAACAGGGTAAGAGCAGATTATCCCACCCATCACATTCACAGAGAAGAGAGTAGCTTCAGCTGGCTGTGGCACATGTCTTTTTTTCTCATTAGGTGCCCTACTTGAGGCTTTTCTTGGTCTTTTGGAACAACTGAGCAGAGCGTAGGAGTTTTATGACAGTTTAGCTCAGTATGCCTGACTCCAGAGGGATCTGTTCACTGTCCCCACAGTGCAAAAGATATAATTGCCTGTTGTGAGTTTTGGGAATGTCAGATCTCTGCTTTGAGCAGAAGTCTCACATTTTATTTTTGTTGTAAAGTGAGTAAATACTGCAACTTACACTCAACAGTCTGGCTTATCTCTATGTGAACCTAAATATTTGTCAGCTAATTTAGACTTATTTTGTCAGTCAGTCATTTTCTACCGCTTATTCCATAGCGGGTCGCGGGGAAGCTGGTGCCTATCTCCAGCAGTCTATGGGCAAGAGGCGGGGTACACCCTGGACAGGTTGCCAGTCCATCACAGGGCAACACACATACAACCATGCACACACTCATTCATACACCTAAGGGCAATTTAGAGTGACCAATTAACCTAACTGGCATGTCTTTGAAGGGACAAGTGTTTTTGAAATTCAACTTAGGATGTGTAAATAATTGTTATTAATATATAATCACTCAACAGTACTTCTGATGATTTAATTGTGACTTTATTACTTTTATATGTATAATTTTCCACCAGCTCTACAAATAAAAAATACACCCTTTAATGACACGCTGTAGCTCAGGTGCAATGTAAAAAGATCACAGTTGGTAGACTTATAAAGAAAGCTGCACATTGTTCTTCCTAATCATCACCATTTACTGATCATTTTCATACTGTGAAAGTGTTATAGAAATATCCATCTTAAAACTGTGATTTTTAACAGATAATGTCTGAGCTTAGGCTTACAACTGTGAACACAGACTATTACTACCTCACAGCAGTTTGGTTGAGAATCACACTTCAGATGTGCACAGGCTTCTCCACCCTTTACCGCATTACAAACATCATCCCTTTCCAATTACAAATGTATCTACATATCCTACCCATCTGCTTTAAAGCTTTAGGAAATGCAACAAAATACTGTAACCATAAAAGCCGCAACTCTTTTATGAGTCGAGAAAGAAAATTCATTACAACATAGGGATGACATTCTTGGAATGGGTATTTGATATAAAAATATCCCTGCTACCCATTTTTGCTAGATGGAAGGTAAATGGGACATTTTACATACAGGAAATTGTTTATTATTCATCCATCTACCTGGCTCACTATTGAGTCACTATTGTTTATTCAAAACTAGAACAATCTAATTTTATTTTCTCTGAATATCTATTTAAATTTTGTTATATTTGCTTTTTCAGATGACTGGTTGTTTGAATTGTCATTGCATCTGTTTTCCATCACAGATTGAACAACATCCTTATTGTTTTTTTTTATTCCCATCCATGCAATTGATGCGTGCAATGCCCAACCATCATTTTAAATGTGAAAAAGCCAGATGTTCTATTTGTCTGCCACTGTTAATTAGAACAGATGAAACCAGCAGATTTGTGAAGAACCTAAATGCATTTTCTTTGGTAATTGTTTTCATTTTTGTAAGACAAAAGTAGACAGTTGCAAAATAAGTCCCCCTTGAGCTTTTGTGATTTTACAACTTCAAGCTTTACTCTAACAATTTTATTTTTTGGGGGGTGGGGTTTAGACAGCCCAAATATACATAACTGGAGAGGGACAAAAAGGACACAGGATTGCCAAAATATTTACAAAGAAAATCAAAAAGTGTGACATGTATTCACATTTCTGTCCCCTTTACCCTGATACCCAAGAATACAATCTAGTGCAAAAAATTGCATGCTAGTCACTTAATTAGTAAATAGAGTCTACTAACCTGTGTTCTTTAAAAACAAAACCTTTATAAAGAAAAAGAAGATAAAAGCTATAAAGCAGGATCAGATACAACACACCAAGTCTTGAACATGACGTATAGCATGGTTCAATGCATCATCCAGAAATAGGAGTATGGAACATCCACAAACCTAAACTGACAGGATGGGCAAGTAGATTTAAATGATGTGGCATGGGTGGGCTTTTTTAATTTTGGAAATCCAAGCAAGTTCTTTTAGAAAACCATTTTAGAACCATTTCAGCTCTGGCCAAGCAATGCAACCGCTTCACTGGAAAACTCATGCTATACATCAAGATCAATATCATTGACTAAAACTAACGAAATTACGAAAACTAGAAGTAACAAACATTTTCGTTAACTGAAATAAAAATAAAAACGAGACCTTGCAAAACAAAAAACAGAAAAGTATCTGAAACTGTAATAGGAGTTTAGAAAACGTATTAAGACTAACTGAATTTTAAGAGAAAATGTACTTAGTTTTCGTTTGTGTGTCTTTATCATAATGCATTGATTTGAAGTCAGGTCATTGTTTTTGCTTTTTTTGCATTACCACATTATGCCAGCAGATGGCAGGTACAGCAATCAGGTAATTTGTGTTGCTGTCCACATCTGGCATCATGTTGGCAAAACCTGGGAACGGCAGAGTCCAATTTGAGACTACTTAGAGTATGACAGCATTTTAGATAAAAGTAAATGTCTTGTCATGGAATAAGATAAAATATGTGGGCAGTACTTAAAGGGGAAAAACCCCACAAACCTAAAAGTTCATCTGTAAAGCTCCAATAAGAGGGCTAACCTAGCTTACCTTGAGAAGGTATCGGAGCATGCACAACCCTCATCCGCAGGATCCGAAGGTAAACCCAACCAAAGCAGCGAGATGTATCCCGAAACAACCCCAAAAAAAAGATTAGAGCAGTATTTCCAAGGACCACGACAATCTGTTGGTTGAGGGTTTGTTAATTTGCGGGAGCATCACAAGCGAGAGCAAGCTTTGGTGAATATGTTTATTGATAATGGGAAATCTTCACAACTGTGTGAATCTGTGGCCTTCAGGAAGTTCAGCACTGCCCTTGAACCAAAGTTCAGAACACCTGGTGCTGCAAGAGTCAAGAGTCTCATGGCATCCAAAATGGATATAGCAAAGCAAAAACTGAAAGACCTCATAAAAGAGGCGAGAAAGCTAACCCTCTGTGTAGTTGGCTGGAGCAAAAGGGGATTAACTGCATCTTCCATGGGTGTGTCAGCTTGCTTTTACCACCCACCTGGAGGGCAAGTCCACCATGCTCTGCTTAACTTGCACCTAATGGAGCACCCACATACTGGGGAGGCCATCACCCACAGCATTGATCAGACATTGGAAGCATGGGGTATAGGGGAAGAGAAGGTGCTTCTCGTTGTAACAGACAACAGGGCCAACATCATCAAGGCAATATGGCTCCTTCAGAATCGTAAACGAGCAGAAGATAAAAACCTTTCGCAGGATGGGCAAGCTGCTGCGGAGAGCCAGGAAGAAATGTGGATTGGGTCAGAATCGGAGGAGTCGGACACAGAGATCGAGGAAAGTGGAGATCTCGGTTAGTGTTTATAGGACCAATTACATTGTTTCTCATTTTTATTTATGTAACATTGCATTATTCAACAACATTTGCAGCTAAGAGTTCCTGATTGACCTCTGTGATGCATATGAAAATATGTACAAATCTATTTCTTTTTACTCCAGCTTTATTGTAGTTAGATAATGCTATGGAAAGGGTGAAAATAATCAGCAAATTTTTTAAACCAAATCCTATTTATCTCTTCTTTTTCACGCTTTCTTAAAAACTAGTTACAAATGACAGATTATTTTAAAAAAAACCTTGCTTTTACTTCAGTCATCCTTTTTGGCAGTTGACTTGAATTAAGAGGTACTAAGTCCAAGCTGTAAAAGATTATTGTAAAATAGCCTTTTTTGTGAACAAAGTGTACTTTGCTAGCTGCAATTTTCTGTTTATGTGGGAATCAGGCGTGCTCTTGTCACTCTAAACTAAATACTTATGAGTGCATTGTACAAAATTTTGATTTTTCAAAAAAGGAAATCTTCATACGACGCAAATTTGAAATTATCGATAAAACTGAGTTATTGCCAGGCCTTACTTGAGAACCCTGCAGCATAAACTGATATTATATAGAGCTAATTCCTGTAGCTACAGTAATTTATCTGTTTTAAATTAAATACATACCTTAGGTGAAAATATAACAAAGCTTGCCTGTTTTTTTTTTAAAACCTTGAGCTTTAAGAAGATAGGGAGAGCAGCAAGTTCAACAGGATGCCATGCCTTGCACATACACTCCAGCTCACAATGAAGGATGCCATGAAACAGCAACTGCTGATTCCATTATAACAAAATTCATACATGCGTTAAGCAAATCATCTGTGGCAAATGAAGAAATTATCAAAAAAAAGTGTGTCAGAACTCTGATCCGGGATTGTACCACTCGGTGAAAAAGAACTTTTGACATGTTGAGATGACTGCTAGAAACCAGAGCTGAATTAAACCAACTTCTTGAGGGGTTAGGGATGCACACACTCCTCACAAGTGATTGGGCCAAGGTGGAGAACCTTGTCAAACTGTTTGAACCCTTTGCCATTCACACAGACCAGCTTTAGAGTGACAGCCAGTCACTCTCACAAGTAGTGCCATGTCTGCTCAACACTTGAGGCACACCTGCTGACGAGCCCTCTGAGGAATCCTTTAGCTCAGGTCCTGCTGAAGTCTTTAAGAGAGCGGTTTGCTGGTATTCTTAATCCTGATTGCACACAGTTTGTTGGACCCAAATGTTTCACTGATTCTTCAGTCACCAGATTGAGCATCACTGATGAAAGCAGCACAGTCCTTTGTGCAGAACCTGGCAGCTCAGTATAACACAGCCACTACTACTCAGGATGATGGCACAGCCGATCCCACCAAAAATGTCACAAGTGTCCCTTTTACTGTTCTTCAGAAATACCGCTTCCTTGCATCTCGTATAGAGGGTAACTTCTCATCTGTAAATGAAGATGTTCTGTTAACTGAAATTGAGAAGTATATCACTGATGTCAAACAGGGTGTGTGTAAAAAGACAATGCTACATTTCTGGAAATCAAGGCAGGTTGTTAATCCAAAACTTTCCCCAGTAGCTTTGGATCTTGTTAGTGCCGCTGCTTCACAAGCATTTCTTAAATGCATCTTTTCTGTGTGTGGACTGCTAACATCTGGACTAAGAAACAGAACAACCACATCGCTGGAGCAACGGTTTTTCCTTAAGATCAACAAAAAAATCTTACTTGACTGATGTATTTCTCCTTTTCACCCATCCACTCTGACTTTCACGTTTAAACAAGGTTTCACTAAGGGATATCTTAACACTACAAAAATCATATAACACCAGCTTCCAGCAGCTGTGGTGTATACTACCAGAATACTTGCAAAAAGTATCCAAACCCTTATTGTATTAATGATGGCTTGGCTTTTGTGGTGTAACACCTGAATTTATTGTTGAGCTTCATTACATTCAAATTGAAATATATTCAAATTACTTAATTCAATTCAGTTCAAAAATACTTTATTAATCCCAAAGGGAAATTAAATGTTGTTATAGCTCATATTATGAAGGTTTCCTCAAAGAGCCGTTGTAGATGCTGATGGCTGTGGGCATGAAGGATCTCCTGTAGCGCTCCGTCTTACAGCAGATCTGGAGAAGCCTCTGACTGAACACACTCTGTTGTTGTAGGGCAGTCTCATGAAGAGGATGCTCAGGGTTCTCCATAATGTTCTTCATTTTATGAAGAATCCGTCTTTCCACAGTGATCTCCAGAGGTTACAGAGGAGTCCAGAGGAGTCCGCAGAACAGAGGCAGCCTTTTTTATCAGCTTGTTGAGCTTTTTTAAGTCCCAGGCTCTGATGCTGCTTCCCCAGCAGATGACGGCAGAAGAGATCACACTCTCCACAACAGACTTATAGAAGATATGCAACATCTTGCTGCAAACACCAAAGGACCTAAGCTTCCTCAAGAAGTACAGTCTGCTCTGTCCCTTCTTGTAGATGGCTTCACAGTTGCATCTCCACTCTAGCCTGTTGTCCAGGTGAACACCGAGGTATTTATACTCCTCCACCACCTCCACTTCTTCTCCCATGATATAAATAGTTTTTGACTTATTCCTGTTTCTCTTAAAATCTATAATCATCTCCTTTGTTTTAGTCATGTTCAAGATGAGATGATTGTTTCCACACCATGCCACAAAGCGGTCCACCACCTTCCTGTACTCAGCTTCTAGTCCATCTCTGATCCACCCCACGACTGCAGAATCATCCAAGTATTTCTGCAGATGACAGGAGTCTCTCTTGTACTGGAAGTCTGAGGTGTACAGAGTGAAAAGGAATGGTGAGAGTACAGTCCTCTGTGGTGCTCCTGTGCTGCTGTTTACCTGGTTAGACTCACAACCCTTCAGTTTCACAAACTGTGGTCTGTTTGTCAGGTAGTCTTTGATCCAGGAGATTGTTGAGGCCTTCCCCTGAGTCTTCTGGAGTTTCTGACAAAGAAAATCAGGTTGAATTGTGTTAAATGTTCTGGAGAAATCAAAGAACATGATCCTCACAGTGATGCTGGCTTTGTCCAGATGACAGTGGGTTTCTTGAAGCAGGTGTATGATGGCATCTTCAACTCCAACTCCACAGCGATAGGCAAACTGAAGGGGGTCCTGATGGTTTACTGTTTGCTTACTCAGGTGGGCCAACAGGAGTCTCTCTAGGACCTTCATGATGTGAGATGTCAGGGCAACAGGTCTATAGTCATTGAGGACTGATGGGTGAGTTTTCTTTGGTACCGGAACAAGACAGGAGGTCTTCCACAACACCGGAACCTTCTTCTGGGCCAGGCTAAGGTTGAAGAGGTGCTGCAGAATCCCACAGAGCTGCTCTGCACAGGCCTTCAGGACTCTAGGGCTGACATGATCTGGACCTGCAGCCTTATTCCTATTCAGTCTCTCCAGTTGTCTTTTCACCTGACGTCTTGAGACACACAGGTGGAAGGGGGAAGTAAAGGAAGTATCAGCATCTTCTGATATGGTTGAAGGCAAACATGTAGAAGCAGAAGGTTCTAGGGCTGAGGTGGAAGATAAAAAATGTGAGGTGTTACTGGACAGCTGTGGGTCCTGTGGGTCAAAGGAGGGTGGAATGTCTGTTTGGCTGTGAGCAGGAGAGGAGGATGCGAAGCTTGTTTCTGAACTGAACCTATTGAAGAATGTGTTCAATTCATTGGCTCTATCCAGACCTCCATCGGTTTGATCATCCTTCGGCTTGAAGCCAGTGATCTTCTTCATCCCTGTCCACACATCTCTGATATTGCTTGCTCTCCAGCTTCTTCTTGTACACCTCCTTGCTGTCTCTTATTTTGACTTTAAGTTGCTTCTTTATACTCCTCAATAATTCTCTGTGTCCCTCTCTGAAGGCTCTTTTTTTCTTGTTAAGCAGGTCCTTCAGGTCACCGGTGATCCTGTTATTGGGGAAGCATCTCACGGTTCTGGTGGGGATGATGTTATCCACACAGAAGTTTACATAGTCGGTTACACACTCAGTCATGGCATTGATGTCCTCTCCATGTGGCTGGCACAGTGTGTCCCAGTGTGTAGCCTCAAAGCAACCTTGCAGAGCTTCTTCAGCTTCCTGTGACCATTTTCTCACAGTCCTCTTTATTACAGGTTGCCTCTGAACAAGGGGCTTATATTTCGAGCAGAGAAAAACAAGATTGTGATCTGATTTGCCTAGAGGAGGTCTTGCTGTAGAGATGTACGAGTCCTTGACATTTGCATAAAACAATTCCAATGTTTTGTTTTCTCTGGTAGAGCAGCTGACAAACTGTTGAAACATTGGAAGTGTAGCAGAGAGTGAAGCATGATTAAAATCACCAGAAATTGCCACAAAAGCATTGGGGTTTTGTGTCTGTAGCTTAGCAACAACTGAGCTGATGGCATCACATGCAGTGTCGGCAACAACGGAAGGTGTTCCACCTGTAAACTGTTGCCAAAATAACACTGGTGAACTCTCTGGGTAAATAATATGGACGAAAACTTACTGCCAACAGTTCAATATCTGGACGGCAGAGATGACACTTCACAGTAACATATCCTGGATTACACCATCTTTTGTTCACAAGTACTGCCAGTCCACCTCCTTTACATTTGCCGCTCCTCCTTAAATCTCTGTCTGCTCGTATGGTTAAAAAGCCCGGCAGAGAGACACTGGAGTCAGGGATATGATCCTGCAGCCATGTCTCAGTAAAACACATGACACTGCATGCCCGGTACTCTGGCTGGGTCCTTTGTAGGGCTTGGAGTTCATCCAACTTGTTTCCCAACGATCTCACATTGCCCATCAAAATCGACGGAAGAAATGGTTTGAACTTCCTCCTTCTCTCTCTTCTCTTAGCTCCTGCTCTGCATCCACGGCGTCTCCTTTTCAACTCATCAGGGATTTGGGGTTGTAGCTGAAGTATTATTTGAGCTTTTGAGATATTAATCAGCTGCTCCCGGTTGTAAGAAACAACCCCGTTGCCATGGCAATGCATCATAACAAATGTCCAAAAATAGAAAGTATTAAGAAAAATCCTCCAAGCTGCACAGCATCCGACACTGGAGTGGACAGTCATCCAAAAAAAATCAACTGTATCCACCACAAGAGGAATAGTTCCCAAAAAAGAATAAATCAGAATCAAAAGTAACAGAGCTACTCCAACCTGCTGCCACCTTGAGCGGCACAATTCTAGAATTTTTCAATCTTAAAATTGTTTTAGATCTTAAAAATGGCTAACTTCTGCTAATCTACAATACCTACCTTGAAGGTGCTATTACTTCATTTACATGACCTCTGAAAGTTGCTTTGCTGTGTCTTTTATATTTGTGTGGTATGTTTGGTTGTTCATCTGCCAAAAATACATTTTTGAAAATCTAGTTTTCTGGGATTTTGTTAAACACAACTATTTCTATTATTTATTTTTTTCAGTTTTGCCCCTGGTATGTAAGTTGTATTACTGTACATAAAAGACTAAAACTATAACTGAAACTAATAAAAACTAAACTGAAACTAAGCATTTAAAAAAAATAAAAACTAAACTAGCAACCAAATACTTAAAACTAATTAAAACAAAACAGAATTCAAAATCAGAAGTCAAAACTAAAAACAAATAAAAACTAATGAAAGTTTCAAAACTATTTTAACCATGCTATAAATCACCCTAAACTTCAGGGTGATGCACAGCATCAGTTTTACAGTAACTGGGGCCTACACACACCATCCACGCCATAAAACATGGACGTGGCAGCATCATGGTGTGCTGGTGATTTCTTCAACAGGGACATTAAGACTAGTCAGAGGGGATGTCAGATAATTACAGGGCAACCTTGGAGGAATCCTGTTAGAGGCTTCAAAAGACCCAGCAAGACCAGCCTAAACATACAGCTAGATCTATAACTGAATGGTTTAGATCAAAGCATTTTCATGTGTTAGAAGTAAAAGTCCAGACCTAAATCCAATTGAGAAAACGGCAGGACATTCCTGCAGTGAACGGCTGATGAACCAAGGTTCTTTCAGATTTGAGGGATTTAAGGGAAAAATGTAATTAATTTCTATTGAATGAGTATCATCTTTTTTTTTTCAAACACTTCCTGCCTTTTTGGCTCATTTACTTCAACCTTTCCCATTTTGTTTTAAAGCTGTTGCAACAGAAAGTGCCCACTGGATGTTGTTAAAGTGTTACATCAGGAACCAGCGGGAGAGAAAAAGCTTTTAAATGATCTTGTCAGTGGGATATTAATGACTGTGCAGAGAATGTGCGAGTCCTGTATGTGGACCTAAATGCATTTAGCATACCAGTCACCAAAACAGCATGGCAGCTGTCATGAAGTTTGGTCAAGCAACAAGTAAATGTAGTTTCAAAATTGCATATAAGCTGTATCAAGATTTTTAGAAGACAGTAGAAATTTAGACAATGACAAATATCTCTAATAAAAAGCCTCAAATTTCAGTGAAGTGCGAGTATGTATTTTTCCCCACAGGTTCTCGGATAAAAACTTGTATGAAATTCAAACATACAAGAGAAAACGCTGACATGAATGAATATATTTTTTTTACCAGGCAAAGTTTCAAATTCATATTTACATTTATAGGCTATTTTTAGAAACAGGATATTACAGAGCAGATGAAATAATGTCTTTTGGGTAATTCTTTTTTATATTTTACATTTTAGTCATATTTTCTACTGAAAGTTATTAAAAACTCATTTGTCTGCCCTATATTACTGGTATTATTACAAGTACTGTTTTTTACATAGAAACATTGAAGCAGGTGTATGATGGCATCTGAAATGAAAGGTTCTGATAATATATAATTTTATCTCATTCCAAGATGGCACACAACTCCTCTGCATGTCTGTATGCTTGTGATGTTTGAGCAAAAACAATTTGCCCCTGAATCAACACTGGTCAGTGTTTCTGCATTAAGCTGTAGTGGTAACTCTGCTTAGCATACATTGTGTTGGGTCGCGATTTCGGTCACAAGTTTTTAAGGGACTAAGAAAGCAAGAGCTGGAATTTTTTCTTATTGCTTTCCCTTAGCAGTTTTGAATATATGATGGCACAGGCCATATTGCTCTCCATCTAGCTGCAGTTTTTGGGCTATTTTTGTGCAGCACCATTGGATTATATTATGGATCCCGTACGTTCGATCCACCTTTTCAACTTTTAATTACACCAGAACGGGGAACTTCTGGCTGTGAGCCAGGTTTCTCAAGTGCCATATAGTGCCCTCTGCTTTCTTCTCTGGTCTCAATTGAACTGGTTCAGCTATTATGTGTTATGTTTCTTCAGGAGAATTTCACTATTTCAGATTGGGTCTTCTTCAATTTTTTTCCTAAAGCACATAATTTAGCCTACAAATCTTACAAAAGCTCGTCTAAGCAGAGATGGTTGATTTCATATTGTTGTTGATGTCTGGAAGTGTGCAGCCCAACTCAGGCCCTGGCTTTGACACACCTGCGGATTTTAAAACAAGATCTGGTCTTGGCTTTCTTCATCTCAATGTGTGAAGCTTGGTTAAAAAAAGGATTTGATTCGAATCTGGGCTCATTCTACTGATGTGGATATAATGATACTATCTGAAACTTGGCTTAAGAAATCTGTTGCTGACAGGGACATTCATATTGATGGTTACAATGTATAATTCATGTGAATATGTTAGTCTCTAAATTTGTAGTTAAGCAGTATGAATGTTTAGCATTGGATTTAGAAATATCAAAAAATCTCCATCTAACTATTGTTTGCTGTTACAGGATGCCATCAGCTCCCAGTGGTGCTCTTACTTCTTTAATACAGCTCCTGTCGGAACTGAAATACAATGAAATTGTTGTTGCTGGGGACTTTAATTTGAACTGGTTGCAACCAGTATCACATGAGTTCAAAGCCCACTGTGATGCACTAACTCTTTTTCAAATTGTGGACTGTCCCACCAGACCAAATCCCAAAAGTTCAGAAAAATCTACTTGAACTGACTTGATTCTAACCAATGTCCCACATAAATATACACCTGCTTCGATATTTGGGAAGGACATAAGCAATCATTGTGTCATTGCAACTGCACGTGCAACTATAATACCCAAAACAAAGCCTCGTATTATTCAAAGCGTGACATGATACAATTCTCAGAGCCGGGTTAATATAATGACTTGTATAGTTTCAACTGGGATAAGATTTATTTAATTGTTGATGTTGAAAATTCTTGGAAGTATTTTTATAAAGGTTTTAATAGTATTGTAAATAAGCATGCAACTTTAAGAAAATGTAAATTAACAGCTTCGCTTTTTGACTCAGCTCTCTCTTCACCACTGTTGGACCACTTGTTTGCTGAGTATTGGACTATCTGCACATTGTTGGACGTCACTGTGCCTCTCCAATGGCATCGGCCATTTTGGTATCCAGGACAACCGCTCCTACATATCCCATCGAGCATTGCGACGGATATGACGAGCGTCCCAAGTCTGACGTCACAAGACGCTATATAGGAAGGCATCCGTTTTGAACACGCCGCCTTCTGCTAGAGACCGGACTAGCAACTGAAGTGTGCTCCTTTAAGAGAAGAGCTCCTGGAAGTTAATTCATTCTCTCTCGTTGGACAATGAACAATTCATAACTGAGGTTTCTGGAATAGGAAGGCCAGAAATTTCACTTTGCCAATCAAAGACGTGAGCTTAACACGTAACTAAGAACACGGAGTTTCGAGGAGTCGAACCGCTACCATGCTTCATCCCAAAGTCAACTTTTGATGGTCAGATCATATTTTCCCTTCTCGACAAGAAGGCCAGAAGACAAAGACTGACCGTTTTTCCCGAAGTTAATTGTGGACGCACAATTAACCCCTTTCCACCTTTCCTCGCTCTTTGTCTGTTCAGGAGTTGGGGGACGTTTTATGACTCAGAATAACTGAGTTACAGTTGGAGCTGCGCCCCCAACTCTCCACTCACCAACACACCCCTTTTCCATATTCTCTTTCCTTCTTTTTGCCATAACTTCTGGTTGATTCAATAAACACCCACTGCTGTTTGCTTTATTTGCTTAGTTAGATGTGTTACCCTTGTTATGTAGAATTTTGCATGTTGAGTAGGTGAAGATTAATAAATATTCACATAGATAAAAAGAGAGCGTTTTGTGTTCATTGTGTGCAAAAGTGATTCGTCAGTCAAGATATGGTTAAACGTTCCACACGTTTCGGCAGAAACGGTTGATTAAACAGTGACATCTCCGGCAATAGTTATTAATTATTACGGAGTAGTTGACAGTTGTAATTGTCAAAGGCGTTGAGCCACAATTACAACACCAGAAACATCTCTGCTCTCGATACATAAATGAGGATTTTGGTTAAGAAGTTAATTTTGTCAAATTATGATTTTTGATTATAATTATTGATCAAGGTTAATCAATCAATAATCATAATCCCCAACACCACAACAGACCGGTACAGCGCCCGCATCACTGCTGACGCAGCACCAATCCGTCTATCGATCTCCCGCTCGGACTTGGAGGCACTGATTCTCATCCCGGCCACTTCACACTTCACAGCTGCAAACTGCTGCAGTGAGAGCTCATCACGAGCCGATCAAGCCAATAGGACCACATCATCCACAAAAAGCAGAGAGGCAATCCTAAGGCCACCAAAACGGATCCCCTCAATACCTTGGCTGTGCCTAGAAATTCTGTCCATAAAGGTTATGAACAGAATTGGTGACAAAGGGCAACCTTGGCGGAGTCCGACCCTCACCGGAAACAAGTCCAACTTACTGCCGGCAATGCGGACCAAGCTCTGACACTGGTCATACAGGGACCTAACAAAGGGCTTGGTACCCCATACTCCCGGAGTACCCCCCACTGGATTCCACGATGGACACGGTCAAACACCTTCTCCAAGTCCACAAAGCACATGTAGACTGGTTAGGCGAGCTCCCATGCACCCTCCAAGACCCTGTGGAGGGTGTAGAGCTGGTCCAGTGTTCCACGGCCATGACGAAAACCACACTGCTCTTCCTGAATCCGAGGTATGTCTGTCCGATGGACCCTCCTCTCCAGAACTCGTGAATAGGCCTTACCAGGAAAGCTTAAGAGTGTGACTCCCCTATAGTAAGAACACACTCTACGGTCCCCCTTTTTGATTAGGGGGACCTCCACCCCAGTCTGCCAATCCAGTGGAACTGCCCCCGATGTCCACGCGATGCTGCAGAGTCACGTTAACCAACACAACACTTCAACATCCAGAGCCTTAAGGAACTCTGGGCAAATTTCTTGTACCCCTGGGGCCTTACCACCAAGGAGCTTTTTTAGTAACCTTGGTGACAATAACGTCGATCGTCCAACTGCTGCTTGGGGTGTCCTGGTGCCAAGAGCACATATGGACACCCTTATGCTTGAACATGGTGTTAGTTATAGACAATCCATGATGAGCACAGCAGTCCAATAACAAAACACCACTCGGGTTCAAAACAGGAGGGCCATTCCTCCCAACCACACCCCTCCAGGTCTCAGTTTCATTGCCAACGTGAGCATTGAAGTCCCCCAGCAGAACAAGGAGGTCCACCTGAGGGGCGCTCTCCAGCACCCCCTCCAAGGACTCCAAAAAGAGTGGGTAGTCTGAACTGGTGTTTGGTGCATAAGCACAAACAAGAGTCAAAACCCGTCACCCACCCCTAGGCGGAGGGAGGCTACCCTAAACCTTAACATACAGGCGCCGAGATGGGGGGCAGCAAGTATGCCCACCCCAGCTATGCACCTCTCACCAGGGGCAACTCCAGAGTGGAAGAGTCTTCAACCCCTCTCAAGGAGACTGGTTCCAGAGCCAGAGCCACACGTCGAGGTGAGCCTGACTATTTATAGCCGGAACCACTCTACATACCCACTCAGACTCCTTCCTCACCAGAGAGGTGACATTCCACATCTCAAGAGCCAGCTTCTACAGCCGAGGATCAGGCCACCAAGGTCTCTGTCTTTGGCCGCCACCTATAACACATTGCACCTAACCCCTTTAGCCCCTCCCACGGGTGGTGTGCCCATCGGAAGGGGGACCCACGTTTCCTCTTTGGGCTGTGCACAGCCGGGCTACATGGGTGACAGCCACCAGGCGCTCGTCAGCGTGCCCCACCTCCAGGTCTGGCCCCAGAGTGGGGCGTCCAGGCAAGGGAACACTGTGTCCATTTGTGACAATCATTATAGGGAGTCTGTGGGCTGCACTTTGTCTGATCCTTAACCTAGGACCTGTTTACCTTGGGTGACCATACCAGGGGCATACAGCCCCTGACAACATAGCTCCTAGGATCATTGGGACATTCAAACCCCTCCACCAGGTTAAGGTGGCAGCCCAGGGAGGGCTTTTTACAGTATTCACAAAAATACTACAAATTTAAGTGTCCATCCCCTATAAATCAACCCTTTAGTTTCAACCCCATTTACAGTTGTCGAGGTCCACAAAGCCCTCAAACATTTAAAAAATACTACAGCTCCAGAACCTGATAATCTAGAGCCTTACTTCCTAAAGGTAGCAGCCGGATTTATAGTCCCTCCTCTGACCCAACTTTTCAATCTCATTCTAGTCACAAATGAAATTCTACCAATTTGGAAGTCAGGTTTTGTTCTACCACTGTTTAAGGGTGGTGACCTAAAACTTTTGAATAAATATAGACCAATATCAAAATAATCTGTTCTGGCCAAACTTCTGGAATCTCACATCAGTTTTCAGTTAAAAGAATTTCTTTCTGACAATAATGTTTTTTCTGACTTACAGTTTGGTTTTAGGAGGCAACATAGCACAACCACTGCAGCATTAAAAGTAGTTAATGACATTATCACCACAGTGGACAACAATCTTCACTGTGCAGCCTTGTTCATAGACCTCACTAAAACTTTTTTTTACAGTTGATCATTTTCTACTGGTACAAAGATTCACTGCATGCGGACTTTCAGCTGAAACAATTAAATTGTTTCATTACTACCTCTCAGATCAGACTCAATGTGTAAAAGCAGATGGGCTCATGTCACAAA
Organism: Girardinichthys multiradiatus; assembly: GCF_021462225.1. Classification (NCBI taxonomy): domain Eukaryota; kingdom Metazoa; phylum Chordata; class Actinopteri; order Cyprinodontiformes; family Goodeidae; genus Girardinichthys; species Girardinichthys multiradiatus. The sequence continues at coordinate 16,028,468 of NC_061799.1, forward strand.
CACTCTATTAATAAAGGTGTACCTCAAGGATCAGTATTAGGACCTTTACTATTCATTTACTACATCAATAAAATAAACTGGAATATCACATATGCATACTCACATTTCTACGCTGATGACACAGTACTCTATAGTTATGCACTTTCAACCTTACAAGCCATTTCCCAGTTACAATTAGCTTTTGATACTATACAAAACAACCTATGTGATTTAAAACTCATCTTAAATTCATAAATTTATGTTATTCTCAAACTCAAAAGCCAACTCCCGAATCCTGCCACAGATTACCACCTTTGAGGGTGCTCAAATAGAATCTGTTAGCCATCACAAATATCGTGGAATCAGAATCAGAATCAGAATCAGAAAAGCTTTATTGCCAAGTACGTTTTTGGACATACAAGGAATTTGTTTTGGCGTAGTCGGTGCAATACAGTACAAATTAAACAGTATAAACATATCTACAATATAATATAAATATATGTGCAGTTTTAAGAATCTGGATTGACAATACACTTTCATTTACATCCTATATTATATTGCGTGTAAACTGACTTACATGCATTCATCATCTCAAAGTCTGAAAACTCTTGATACTGCCTACCAAGGAGCTCTGAGGCTCATCACTGGCCTCAGTGCTATTACACATCACTGTGTACTTTATGTGGTGGTTGGTTCTCTTTGGCATCTCACAGGCGTTGGCACTTGTATGTACTTATTTATAAAGGTCTACTTGGTCAGCTCCTTTGTTATTTACACATACAGGGGTTGGACAATGAAACTGAAACACCTGTCATTTTAGTGTGGGAGGTTTCATGGCTAAATTGGACCAGCCTGGTAGCCAGTCTTCATTGATTGCACATTGCACCAGTAAGAGCAGAGTGTGAAGGTTCAATTAGCAGGGTAAGAGCACAGTTTTGCTCAAAATATTGAAATGCACACAACAATATGGGTGACATACCAGAGTTCAAAAAATGACAAATTGTTGGTGCACGTCTTGCTGCCGCATCTGTGACCAAGACAGCAAGTCTTTGTGATGTATCAAGAGCCACGGTATCCAGGGTAATGTCAGCATACCACCAAGAAGGACGAACCACATCCAACAGGATTAACTGTGGACGCAAGAGGAAGCTGTCTGAAAGGGATGTTCTGGTGCTAACCCGGATTGTATCCAAAAAACATAAAACCACGGCTGCCCAAATCACGGCAGAATTAAATGTGCACCTCAACTCTCCTGTTTCCACCAGAACTGTCCGTCGGGAGCTCCACAGGGTCAATATACACGGCCGGGCTGCTATAGCCAAACCTTTGGTCACTCATGCCAATGCCAAACGTCGGTTTCAATGGTGCAAGGAGCGCATATCTTGGGCTGTGGACAATGTGAAACATGTATTGTTCTCTGATGAGTCCACCTTTACTGTTTTTCACACATCCGGGAGAGTTACGGTGTGGAGAAGCCCCAAAGAAGCGTACCACCCAGACTGTTGCATGCCCAGAGTGAAGCATGGGGGTGGATCAGTGATGGTTTGGGCTGCCATATCATGGCATTCCCTTGGCCCAATACTTGTGCTAGATGGGCGCGTCTCTGCCAAGGACTACCGAACCATTCTTGAGGACCATGTTTATCCAATGGTTCAAACATTGTATCCTGAAGGCGGTGTCGTGTATCAGGATGACAATGCACCAATACACACAGCAAGACTGGTGAAAGATTGGTTTGATGAACATGAAAGTGAAGTTGAACATCTCCCATGGCCTGCACAGTCACCAGATCTAAATATTATTGAGCCACTTTGGGGTGTTTTGGAGGAGCGAGTCAGGAAACGTTTTCCTCCACCAGTATCACGTAGTGACCTGGCCACTATCCTGCAAGAAGAATGGCTTAAAATCCCTCTGACCACTGTGCAGGACTTGTATATGTCATTCCCAAGATGAATTGGCCGCAAAAGGAGATCCTACACTATACTAATAAATTATTCTGGTCTAAAACCAGGTGTTTCAGTTTCATTGTCCAACCCCTGTATATATTTCTCAGAAATGCACCGGTTCTAATCATCTTTGCTCTGCTGACCTGTTTTTATAGTCAGTTCCATAGGTCTGTTCTAAGCTGGGTTTGAAAGGTTTTTAGTTCGCCTTGTGCTTGGAACTACAAAATGATTTAAAATTGAGGGAGCTGGTCTCTTTGGAATATTTTAAAATACTTTTAAGTGATAGGGAAATTGTAACATCAGCATGTAGCTGTTTTATCTGATTCATTTTTTATTCATATTGTAAGGTAAGGTAAGGTAAGTTTATTTATATAGTGCTTTTCAGTAATGAGACACTCAAAGCGCTGCACATACAATTACAATATAATCACAAAGAAAATAAACACAAATACAGACACAGAAAAAAAAAATCAAATGATACTACAATCCTTCTAAGAAATCTAAAAATCTATGAATCCTTCTGAGAAATCTAAAAATCTCTGGCCAGCATTACAATGATACAGATAACATTAATAATCATTGGGTTTTTATTGGTAAGAGCTGGTTCTAAGCCAATCTTTCTAAAGAGGTAATAACTGGCATTTGCATCCATTGAATTTAACTAAGCAATCACTGAGTTCTAACTAAGGAAGTTGAGTCACTGGTGTAAAAACAGCTTTTGTTCAATTTTTTTAAAGAAACTAGTATTATTTTCCTTTCACTGATAAATCTATGAAAATCTATGAAAAGGAGAAGAAATTAAATTGAAATCCACATTTAGGTAAAAATAAGGAGCATGGGAAAGCAACACACATAAGCAAAGATTTTGCAGGGGCATGGTGGACTCATGAGGGTGCCAATATTTAAGTATGATCATGTGTGCAAAGATTTAGACTCTGAACACTGACGGAGGTGCCATTGTCCTTGAAAAAGAAATGGAAGTTTATCAAACGGCCATACAGTTCAGTTCACAGATGAGGAGGGTTGCTGGGACAGAGCGCTGTATTTACAGAACATCCAGGAGAAATGTTTTGATAAGAAGCCTGTGAAGGCCATATTGGGGCGCCTGAATTAGACAAACAATAAATGTTTTGGTTCAGGCCGGCTGTGATTTTCTGCCTGCCTTGAAAGTCTTACTGGCATTCTCAATTTCAAATCCAAATAGCCAAATTTCTGGTACTTTCAGTAAATCCTGAGCAAACAACTTTCTCCAAGATTAAATCATATTACCTTTGAGTCCAGGAAACGCAGCCAGCCTGTGATTCTGTTCAAGGATCACGTCTGGCTTGCGATTCTGCTCTCTTAAGGTATCAGTCTGAGTGCTGAGAGCTCTAAAGATCCCTTCAAACATCCCAGGCAGCTTTGGAGTGCTTTGAACAGCTGCCGATGTTTTACAAATATTTCGATAAGCCAGGTAACCGCCAACTCCAAAAAGCAGAAATTCTGTTATCAGAAATCCAATTATGTACAAATCTTCCACGTCCTCGACTGACATTGTTGTCAGGCACACAATCTTCCACTGCTCCCGGAAATCCATTGCATATCCAGAGAAGAACGTCCCGTCTGGACAAGAGGGTTCCCCTTTACCCGGTCTTCCCATCGAGAAAATTTGATCAATTGCGTTGAGAGACCAGCTGACCAAATCCATAATGGACAAAATAGGAGGATATGCGAACAGAGGCTCTTAGAAAAACATAGACAAAAAGCTGTAGCAGGGCAAAAAATGGGGGAGGATCAAGGAGAGAGTGGAAAAGCGTCTGACCCCACCGAGAGCAGAAGAGAAAAAAATGTGAATGTAAAATGTGTTGCCTCTGATAATTTGATATTTATAATTCTTCTTTAGATTTGTAATTGTGCATTTTTGTATGGTGGCTGTATGTTGTGACAACGTGTAACTTTGCTGCTGCCTGTCTTGGGCAGGACGCTCTTGCAAAAGAGATTTTTAATCTCAATGACACCTTTCCCGGTTAAATAAAGGTGAAATAAATAACATTAAATTAAATGTTCCCTTCTGTGATTGACTGCCAATGTCTCCAGGATAAACCCTGCCTCTTCCCCATTAACCACAAAAGAAAGATACTTAAATTAATCATTAATGAACCTGGTTTACTAATCATCAAGTGTGACCACCTCTATAATGTGGGAGTGTTGGCAGCCTTGCAGGATTGTAAAGTTCATTTCAGGGTGTATGGGAAGGTTGCCAGTAAAAAGGCTATTCCTTCTAAGAGGTATATGGCAGCAGGACTTAGGTTTGTAAGGTTGTATTTGAATGAACACCAAGCCTTTTGGAAAAATATATTTTGCATAGGACCAAAGAAAAGATGTGTGGCCATAATGCATAGAGCTGTGTTTGGCACAAACAAAACATACTTACTATCAAGCATGTTGAAATCCTTATCCCACCACCACAGAATTGACTTTAAACTCATCTGTATAGCAAATACTGAAGCCAAATGTCTGACCACTGAAGCTTGACTCTAACAGTCACGATACGGGACGATATTATGATCCCCAGCAGTAAATCTATAACAAAGTGTCTGGAGATGTGAAAAGTAAAGAGGCAATAGTTACTCCAGTCCAAGTCCAGAGCTTAACCTTATTTATATACTCTGTAGCGGGACCGTGAAGTGTTAGTTCAGGTCTTTTGATGTTGTGATTGGTAATTGTTCTTTTAGAAAGATGTCATATTACCAAATCAAGCTGCCTCATCAGTTGATTGTGAGTTCACCAGGATAATTACTAACTATGAGACATGGAAAGCACTGAAACATACCATCTTTGATGCTGTTCCACAACTGACAGAATGACGTAAAATCCAAAAGCTTACTTTATTCTTCAGCTACAACGGACTGCCGAGTTGTAGCTGATATGGTAGAGTGGTACAGCTGGTAAGCTAAACGATTGTGAGTTCACAGAGGTTCTTCTTACTGTTGACTGGTAATATCCACTATATCCAACATAGCAATATATCCCACTGAAATGAACATTTTCAGTTTAAGTTGTTTTGAATGGCTAAAGTCAGCTAAACCACTTATATAGACCTCTCATCCTCTTGTTAGTTTCCATCACTTAAAGAATTTTTTTTACATTTCATTAGGCTAACTGTGATCTGACATCGTTTCTAGTACAGGTAAGGGAAATACCGTATTACTGATTAAAACTTTACAGAACCTCACTTCAAAAGATTCTATATAATTATTTTGTGGAGCTGTGTAGAAATGAATGTCTACGAACCTAAACAACAACCTAAAGCAATGTTGTGAATAAAAACACGTTAAAAACATCTGCCACAATGTGAGGAGTTGATTAAGTAATACAAAAAATTCCTAACTACTTCAAGGTATTGGTGCTAGAAGAGGTTCTCCAAGCTGAATAATGGGATTGTCAGTGTTGTGGGTTTGGAGGCAGGACTGGGATGCAGAACATGGCGAGGAGGCTGCATGGTGAGTAGTTGAAGTTTAATAATTTAACTGAAGGTGGACTTACAGAAGGCAGGCAGGCAGATTACAAGCAGGTTATCTAAATGCACAAGTTCAGGAGCCAAAACAGAAAACAAACCACAAGGAGAAACTCGGGAAGATAGCAAGGGTTGATAACGTAAGGAACCAGCAGGGAACAATGAAAACTAGAGAGCTTATAATCTGAGGGAAGTGGAGTATGGACCAATGAGACTGGAAGGCAGGTAATCAGGGAAAACATAAAACAGGTGTGGACCAGGCTGCAGGGAACTGAGGGAATATGTTACTATGGAAACGGGAGCTAGAGAATGCAGAGACAGGAGGGGAAAACTAAACTAAACTAAAGACAACTCTAGGGAAAGGAAACCTAAACATAAAACACAAGGCTAAATCTGGAAGGAACACTAACTAGACAAAGCAGGGACATGAAGAACTATACTAAAGAGCTAGGCTGGGAAAGAACGACTAATCTTAAGGGGAACAAGCTACTGGGTAAATAATAACAAAAAAGGGGTCTTAGGCCAAAGGGAAAAGGGGAACTAATAAACTAGACGAATGCAAAAATAACAAATAAACTAACAGTTGTCACGTTCTGGGTTTGGATCGGACCAAAGTGCAGATAAGAGCTTGGCAGCCGCATGATGAGAGGAAGACTTTTCTTTAATTAAAGGTCTTCAAAACGTAACATAATCCAGCAAGTACAAACATGTGTCGAGCCAAAAACTTACATGTGTACATAGTTCTGTAACGTAGCAAAACTGAGCATAAACAGGGGTAGTGAACGAGGAATAATGACGGAGGAACCAGCGGGGAACAAAGAACACAGACCAACTAATATACAGGGAGAAAACAAAGGCAGGTAATCACAGGAACTAAGAACAGGTGTGGCAAGGAGACATGGAGGCATAAGGGACATGTGGAACTAATTAACAATAAAGGAAACCATAGACCTAAGAACAGTTAATACAAAAACACAAACCAAGTCCAAGGATGTCAAACCATGACATAACCCCCCCCCCCCCTCAAGGTTGGATCCCAGACGACCACTAGAAAACACAATGTCCAAAGCACAAAAATACTCCAACCAGGGTGGGCGGAGGGGGACCTCAGAAGGAGGGCCAGAAACAAAAAACAACCCAACCAGGGTGGGCAGAGTGGGGCCTTGGATGGAAGGCCAGAAACAAAAAAATAGAGTTCAGGTGGGCGACCAGGAGGTCGTCCCCAACAGGCACAGAGTTCAGGCGGGCGACCGGACCTGCACCACACAGTTCTGAGCGGTCGGTGGTGAAGCCGTGGAGACCTGCGGCGAAGTAACCAGTGAAGAGGCCGATGATCCGGAGGTCTGCGGCGATGTAGCCAGCGAAGATGCAGGCGTCTAGGAGGCCGGCGGCGACAGAGAAGCAGGCGTCTAGGAGGCCGGCGGCGTCAGAGATGCAGGCGTCTAGGAGGCCGGCGGCGACAGAGACGCAGGCGTCTAGGAGGCCGGCGGCGACAGAGACGCAGGCATCTAGGAGGCCGGCGGCGACAGAGATGCAGGCGTCTAGGAGGCCCACAAAGCGAGGAGTCAGGTGGTCTGCGACGTGGAAGCAGGTGCCTCGGAGGTCTGCTGCAAAGCCAGAACTGCAGCAAAGACTTGGGCCCAGGCAGGGCCCGCAGAAGCCTGGGCCTGGCGTCAGTCTGGCCAGGAGCACAGTAGGTCAGCTCGGGAGCACAGTCAATGGGTCCTGGAGCCAAGATCTGAGGCGGTCCATCCTCAGACCCCTCAGGAAACTCAGGAACTAGGATGAGAGGCGGTCCATCCTCAGACCCCTCAGGAAACTCAGGAACTAGGATGAGAGGCGGTCCGTCCTCAGACCCCTCAGGAAACTCAGGAACTAGGATGAGAGGCGGTCCGTCCTCAGACCCCTCGGGAAACTCAGGAACTAGGATGAAAGGCGGTCCGTCCTCAGACCCCTCAGGAAACTCAGGAACTAGGATGAGAGGCGGTTCGTCCTCAGACCCCTCAAGAAACTCAGGAACTAGGATGAGAGGCGGTCCGTCCTCGGACCCCTCAGGAAACTCAGGAACTAGGATGAGAGGCGGCTCTCCATTGAAACCCACTCTGGACTCTGGGTCCTGTAGCTTGGCAGCAGGCTGTGAGTCCAGAGGCTTGGCTGCAGGCTGTGAGTCCAGAGGCTTGGCTGCAGGCTGTGGCTCATGAAGCTTGACGGCGGATGGCTGTGGCTCATAATCCTTGGAGCTCTGTGCTGCTCTAACGGCCGCAAGAAGAGGGTCGAAAGGACCTCCAGCAGAAAGAAGAGCTGGAGCGTCGAGCCATCCCTCCGCAATGAATTCGGCCTGTAGAACAGAGTGCACCAGATTCAGATCCTCTGGATGATCCATTAGATGAAGCACAAAATCACAGCAACGTCCCTTCATGAAATCCTCTTTCATTTTCTCCAGCCTGGCTTGAACCCAATTCAGGGCTGGAGGCTGCACCAGCGACTGGTAACCTGCAGAGGGCGCTGGGTGACCACCCACCAACACCGGGAAAAGCAGCTGCGAGGAGGCCATGGCGGATGGACCCTCCGTAGAAGGGTGGGAGGGGCCCATCCGAACCTCCTCAATGGCGACTGTTCCGCGGCGACGACGTCGTCCATGGCGGGAGCCGAACCCAGTGAGGAATTCGGCCGCAGCAGGCGCCGCTGCAGACGAGGATGGCTCCGCAGTAGCCGCTGCTGACGTGGATGGCTCCGACAAAGCAGCTGTGGGCAGGTTGAGCTCGGCCAGAGCTGCTCTAGCTGGGGTGGAGCGCTTGCGGCGAGGAGGACGTCGCCTGGAGAAGGAACAAGCTGGAGAGGTATGATTCCGATCCGGTAATACATCCATGGAGGCCCGATCAGATACATCGAGACACTTCATCTCCTCCCGCAACGAAGGCGAGGGTAAAATCTCAACCCCCTCTCCATACATAGCTTGTAACGTCTCCTCTTGGTGCTTTATCCACATCTTATGTTCTTTAGCTCTGTCTGCTTGGTCCTGTTTATGGCTGGTTCCTAATATCACATTCTTGGTTTGGATCGGACCAAAGTGCAGATAAGAGCTTGGCAGCCGCATGGTGAGAGGAAGACTTTTCTTTAATTAATGGTCTCCAAAACGTAACATAATCCAACAAGTACAAACATGAGTCGAGCCAAAAACTTACATGTGTACATAGTTCTGTAACGTAGCAAAACTGAGCATAAACAAGGGAAGTGAACGAGGAATAGTGACGGAGGAACCAGCGGGGAACAAAGAACACAGACCAACTAATATACAGGGAGAAAACAAAGGCAGGTAATCACAGGAACTAAGAACAGGTGTGGCAAGGAGACATGGAGGCATAAGGGACAGGTGGACAGGTGGAACTAATTAACAATAAAGGAAACCATAGACCTAAGAACAGTTAATACAAAAACACAAACCAAGTCCAAGTATGTCATACCATGACAACAGTAAACAAGCACTGAAACACTAACTGAGAAACTAAACAAACACAAAACCCAAAATGGCAGATCCTGACAGGGATGACTCCACTTACAACTTTTTCATTTTTCATTTCTTTGTTTATAATAAAAGTGTAAAATCTGTTTATGTTTTTCCACACTGGAGGTTAAATTTAAATAAATTTAGAACCTGGTAAAGACTAGATCAGTTTATCCCCTGACTTGTAAAACCCTGAAAGAGGGTTTAAGCATGACTTTGATACTATTATGGACAGTTATTAGACTTTAATCATGAAAATACAAAACTCACACCCTTTCAAAAAGCAGATGTGCTAGCCTATTGACCTGTAATCAAGTTAATTAGAACACAGAATTCACACATATTGATTCAAACAACTAAGCAGGGCATCTGTACTGCTTTATATGTAAGCCTTGCATTGTAAAATCTTTATTATTGTAAATCTTTTCATGTTGTACCTTTTTTCTTTATGACTCCAATACTAACATAACTCTCTGAATGCAACTTTGGAACTAAAGATGACAATTTGGTAAAATGTTTTGATAGATACTGTATTTCTCCAGACTGTCTGTAGAAAAAAAAGTTTTTCTTTAAATTAGATAATGTATCATCTATTTCCTGTTCACTCCTTGACCATGAAAGCATATTAGGTAGGGCTGCTTAAAAGTGAGAGCAGAGGACAAATGGAGGACAAAAGAAGATCAGACAAAGATAAGCATTCATCAGTATTTGAATGCCTTGTCTTTAAATTTTTCTCCTTGGAACAAAGTTAAAGAAATGAACAGTGAATCAAGGCTTTTGGACAGTATTGTATATCACATAGACTTCTTTCAAAAGAGAACATTAATGTTTGAAGCAGTAGTAATCTGCAGTGTCCATAGTGACTTTAATAAAGTTTAATACTCAATCTAAAAGGGGCATGTTTTATTGAACCATTTTTAGAAGTATAAATTGAATTTATGAAATATAATTTCATAAGAATAAATAAATAAAATATCTCCATATATTGTTTTTTTATCTCAAAGACTTGATCAATTGGAACAGAGTTTCCTTAGAGGTGCTCAGTTTTCTCTTGTCCTACCTGTATTTTACCACACCCAGGCTAGTAAATAGCCTGTAGACATGATCCTCCAGCTGACAAATGGCCAGGTGGCAGCAGTTCTCCTAAGGACCTTGCTCCAGAATAGAGGAGATGATAGCGAAGGTTCTCCAAGGCATAACCTGGCAGCTATTAATTTTGTGAACATGTGTAGAGAATAAAAATGATGACATGGAAGAAAAAGGAGGGTAGTAAATCAATGAGGAGAGAGAGCAGAGCAAATTGAAAAAAAAAGAAGCGTGGAGGACTTTAAAGCAAACAAGATCGAAACGAAAAAGTTAGTCAGTTAGAATCAGTGCCAAATGAAAAAAAGAAGAAAAGAGAGGAAATTGTTTGGTAAAGATTTTCAGTTAAAAAAGGCCACAATTACCAAAAGGAAGGAGTGATAAATGAAACAAAACAAAACAGTGACAAAGAAAAACATAAATCAATATACAGAAGGCTAGATTTTCCTTGTCCAGAGTTTGTTAAAGAGCTGAATTGTGTGGGGTTTTTAAAACCAGCTTTATCATGTGATTTAAGGCAAGGAATGTGTTGAGTTGTAAGGTTAGTTTTGGGGTTCAGTTGGTTTAAGGACAAACACTTTCAGATCAAGTTACCAACCTCTATAAAGTGTAACTACGCTGATATAACAGAGGTGCTGCATTTTCATACAATTACCAGATAACTGCTGAACTCTGGGGACTTCAGATAACTATGACTGGTCTTACCTGAAAACGATTATGCCCCTTTTCCACTGGCTCTTTTAAGGCGGCACTGCTCAGCTTCACTTGGTCTCGCTCCACTCAGCATGGAAGCTGTTGTGTTTCCATCTACTCTCTGACAACTGAAGCTATGGCAGGAAGCCCCGCCTCCAACCATCTGCCTGCTCCCTCTTCCTGCACACTCTGGTTCAGTTAGGGACCGTCAATAAATTTCCAAACCAAACACGTTGTTTCATGGTGGTATTGTTTTGTGTGTTTTGGTGCAAAATGTGCATCTGAACAGCTGATTCACTGTAGCAAATTGTCTTGTGTATTTACAGTAAAATACTGGCAGTAGGGTTGCCAGTAATTTACAATCAATCTACAGTATCCTAACCTTAATTTACATGTATTTTACTGTTGTAATGCAATATACTAAAATTATATATTTCACAGGCCCTAAAATGTTTATCCCATATTGTTTAAATTGTTTTTATTCACATCAAGAGTTTCATTTAGATATGAGCTATAACTTCCATGCAGCAACATAGACTAAAAGAATACACTTAAAAATGTCAAAATGTGATCATTAATTCAACAAAGGAAGCAACACCAGAAACATTTGTCAATACAAACAAATCATATTAACCCCTTATGAAAACAAACAAACAAAAAAAAAAGCCATGATAAAATGAAATATCCATTTAGTTCCTTCAAAATATTGTCTACGTTTGTCAGTCACATTTGGTGTACATTAAGGTGTACAGACGAGAACACTGTAATCACTCTGAAACTAAAAACAAAATTTAAATAAAAGATTTAAAAAATAGTTATTTCTTTGAAGAACTTAATGCAGCAAATCATAAAATCTGTTAAATAAAATAGAAATAATTATTATTATTATAATTTTTTTTTTTTGCATTTAAAGGTAGACCAGAAAAATCACTGATTTGGGTTGTCTGTGCATACATCAGACAAATAATCGCTTCACTCAACTCATATCCTTTCGAAGCAGGCTTTTACATTCTACATCCTACAAAGGACAACACGTTGTGCTTTCCTGATTACTTATACTGTCCTTTTGAAAGGCTTTTCATAAGTTGAAATATTTTCTGATGTGGCAATGACCAAAAAAAAAAAAGTGTTGTTGATGAGTTCTCATTTACCTATAAGAAATTCCACTCAGAGTCAATGATGTTCTTCTAGAGAGTTGAAACACAAGGGCTGACTGTGGCTCCCTTCTTCTGTTCAACGTCAACTGTCTTCTTGGAGATGATCTTGCTCAAGGTAGTTTAGAAAGTGTAGATTAAGTTAGATAACTGTTAACCAGTAAAACGTTACGAGAAACGATAAATACGGTAGAATTATGTTATAACAGAGCCTTCGAACTGTTGAATCTGAAATATTTCCCATAATGCAATACATTTTACAGTATATTACAGTATTTCAAGAGAAAGAGTAAATATTGCCCAGAATGCATTGTATACTACACTGTGGTGCCGTTTTGATAAAAAACAGTATAATACTTGTCAGTGGCGTGCACAGACATTTTAGGGGGCAGGTGCTCAAGTGGAAGAAAAGGGCTACTTGTGCAGCACATGGAGCTGTCGGCTGTCTTTGTTGTGTGAGATTTATTACAGACACAGCATGAACATAATTTATATGTATTACTAAGCACCCACAAAACAAGCTGTGGGATCTGGGGAAATGACCACCCAGGAAAAAAAAAACTCAAAACAAGAATGCATTTTACAAAATTCTTATGATTAATAAGGCAACAAAATTATCATAGATTGATTAAAAGTTAGATTACTGACTCACAACCAGCCTTTAACCTTAACTTCCTGAGTCAAATTTGAAACTTACATTATCCTTCATTTTTTTTCTTTTTACATACTGAGCACAATGTGTTTGTGTTGACTATATCATTCTGTCCTTCTATCACAAAATGTATTTTGCACCAAATAACCTCATGTTGCAGCAAAGCAGGCTATACTGCCACATTTACCAGATAGGTCACACTAAATGAGTTATCTTCAGAAATGTGAGTAACCAGTGACCATTCTACAGTGTAAATCAACTATACCCAGAAAATGAGTTAAAATGAGTTATAAAATCTCTATAGTCAAAATGAAACCACCAGCAAAGAATATGATCATAAGAAGAATCATCTATACTTCTGCATGTAGCCAGTGTGATATTTGACAGAAATTATTCTTAGAGAATTCAAATTAATGAGATTACAAGTCCTGAGAACTGATAAGATGTTTGCTATTTAGAAATTAAAATACTCTGATCACATCATAATTTTACACATACAGTAGAAAATCCAACTTGGCCTACATGCCCCACATTTACTGAACTTTATTAAAGGTATTTTTAGTAGTGTATGAATTATAATGTTAACCAGCTCATTTGACCGTATTTGCAATAAAAAAAAAAAACATGAGTCAAACAGAAGTCATCAGGGACCATTATAGCAAATGCAATACCTACATATATGAGATAGATTTGAATTAATTTATTTCTTCTAATTTAATCTAAGAGTTAAATCAAATCAATTGGGTAAAGGTATGCCATTGATTGGCCTGTTCTGTTTAGATAAAATGTATGGAAGCAAATCGTTACCATATTTAAAATGAAAAAGCATTTTCAGAAATGCTTTTTCATTTTCAGAATGTGGCTGCATTGTTTGACTCATAAATTAAATTAGTAATCAATAATCCTATTTGTATTTAAATTTTTTTCTTCAAGACTGCTCATTCTTTCACTTAATTAAAATGAAAAAGAAAAAGACATTTGAGATTTATTTTTCAAAATGTACCTCAGCAAATAGATACCAAAATTCAATTTGAAATGTAAAATTTGAAAATGAAAAAGCATTTCTGAAAATGCTTTTTCATTTGAAATATGGTAACGATTTGCTTCCAAAAAATGGAGGCAAGTGAAGTTTTAACTTTTTCATCTGAAGTTTAGGAAGGATGTACATTCGTTTTATTTTTTACCTGGATGGTTAGCCGGCCTGTCGGCAGGGCAGGGCTCTATCTGATGGCGAAGGAGAGGAAAAAAGAGGTTAGCTGCACCAGCGCGTGTCCACATGTCCGCTCTGCATGTAGCCCGTCCCTGTTGAGAGACACACGAGACGGGGCATGTATGTGTGTGGTGGGGGGATGGTAGTTGTCGCTCAAAATTTCAAAAACGTTGGGCACTGGTATTATAGGCCTTTAAATTCAGAAATGTTACCTTGGGCCCCACACGATACATTGTAAAAAAAAAAAAAAAAAAAAGATTTCAGGAGGGCACTTTTTTGTCCATAGGATAAAAGGACACCCCATAATGTCTATCTGTGCACATCCCTGATACTGTTCCATTTTCACAGTTTGTTTGAAAAGCATTTTGTTACAGTGTTACGTTATGTGTCACATTATGTGCGTTCAACTGATTTAGGATGTTATCATATAAAGTGCCCCGCCTGCATGTAATTTTGAAAGCGGTCAAGGTGTCATTTTTCCTTTCAGCCTTCAGGCATGGTTTATGATTTGTAAATATAACATTATATTTTGATATGATGTGCAATGTGGTTCTTAATATTATTTTAGTCGCTCTTGAGTTTTACTAACTTTTTCCTGCACTATTTCTTCAAAAACGTTGTTTTCTCCTCGTCCCATGGCCAATTAGTGAACAGCAGTCTGTTCACATCACATGTAGTCCCTACTCAGCCCTGACAAAAGTATGTACAGAAAAAAAACAGTATTGGAAATCTCGCAAAACGGGCTGAGTGCAGCTAAATTTAGCCGGTGGAAAAGGGGCATTACTGCTGCACCACAGCCTGATAATTCCTCGAGGCAACCTACCTGAGACTTAAACCGAGGGGAGATTATCATGATGGTGTTAATTGGTAAACATGCCCTTTGAACTTGACAGGGGAGGATATTTCAAGTCGCCCAGGGACAGCAGGACAGTTAATTAAGGATTAAGCAAATCATGAGAAAAATAGACAGCAGGAGTTTTTTTATGCATTTTCTTCCAGTCATAACACTTGGTTATGAGTTAGTTCAAAGATAAATACCAAATGCAGAAAACCAGGCACAGTTGCACAAAATAAATTATTTTCTTGAAACTCATGGCCAGGATAACAGGAAAACTGAAAAACAAACATGTTTGTAAAATAAGCAAAGGAAATAAAGAGTAAAAATTCCTTCAACAGGCTAATAAAAAAGGTAAAGATGATAGCTAATGGAAAGAAGAAAAACAAGACTAATAAATAAATCACAAGACTAAAAAAGCATATGCTTCAGTATTATATAACGCTAACAGGTGGAAAATTAAAGGAAGGAATGTATACCAAAATACATTTGTCATTGCTATAGCAAAGTCAAAAAGTACTTAAGCTCTTTTTTCAGTAATCAATGACTAATAGGTTCTTCACCAATCAGAGCATTATTAGAATTGCTAACAAGCTTCCCTCATATGTGTGGTAGCAGTTTGGACTATTTCTCATCTGTGAAATTTCTCAGATCTTTTGCATTGGAAGGTTTTTTTTTTTCATCTGTTTTGTCTAAAGTTCCCACCACAGTTTAAACATGAATTTAGGTCTGTAATCTGACTAGACCACTGCCTGATAAGAGTGAAGACCACAGATCAGAATTTAGTGAATAATTTCAGATCACCGCGTTTTTTGTAAAGTTTTGACCTCTCAATTCCTATTTCTTTTTAGGAAGTATAATATAAGGAATATATAATAGCAACATTCAAAATGTTTTTCTAGTTCTCCTCTTGCGAGTGCTCATTAATTTTATATATTAGGAGCAGAGGCGACCTCAGACTTTGTGTGTGTGTGTGTGTTTGTATGAGCGTTTGTGTGAGTGTGTAAGCAAGCTGTTACTGTAAAACAGGTTTTACTATTTAAAACAAAAAACATAATTATTATGGTGTTTGCGGTTTAAGATGTTTTTGGCATCTTATTTAAAGGAATTAGCACAGATTAGCATGACCAGAAAAGCAGGTCTCAATGTTTATTCCCTGGATTTATCATAAGCTAAAGCCTGCCAACATCTCTAAATCCAGCGTCCTTGGCAGGCAGAGGTTGAAATAGCAAAATGGTAAAACAGAGCAACTTTTCTGTGTTTTGTTCATTCTTTATGTTATCTGTTAAACCTCAATCTCTCTCTCGCAGCCTGAATACACCACAGGCATGTCTTGACATTTCATCAAAAATGCATTTGACTTTTAAATAGCTTCTTGCATCTCTGTGCCTCCTTTTCTTTTTAAACACCTTACTGGTATTGGAAATCTCTACCTTTGAGACTTTGTCCCTAAATTACAGCTTCCACACCAAAGGCTGTTATTGTGAGCTGATAGCACTTAGATGTGGTGCCCTCTCTCATCAGAAAAAAGATTGCAATACTAGCCAGTCACAGGCCAGACTCAATTAAGTTATAAATGGTGAGAATTCCGTCACTAGACAATTTCTTGGTGCATTGCCATCATTGTCTTGTCTTTTTTGGAGATCCTTGTTTCACTGAAAGGCTCATCTTTGACTAAATCCAAGATTTCTGCACTGTTAATGTTAACAACAATAACTTGATAACTCTTAATAGTCTTTTTTTCAAGAGGCATCCATTACTACAATGTTTACCCTGATGAAGATAAGCTCTCTAGGAACAGCATCTGAAAACTAGCCTTTGGGTAATGTCTAATGCTACTTTTTCAGTAATGGTCAACAAAGAAAACTCAACTTTAGATCCAAATATGCTTCAATAGCTTTTGGAAAAGATTACTGGAACAAAATTACTTTTGGTCAATTAGATATTTGGGATGGCTCTTGTATGGAAAAATGAGTACATGTTTTTTATTTGGCAAAAGAAAGTTAAAATTATCTAACTGGATTTTTGAACAAGCTCAAAGGCAGGCATTCTTGGGGTTATTGTTTTCAGATGCCTGAAGCATCTTAACTCCTAGAGTCAAAGAGTAGCAGTGTGCCTCAAAACCATTTGCAACTTGAATAGTAGAAGTGCTTTTTTGGTTTTTGCCCTGACATTGTGATTGTGAAGAAAGAATTCTATATCAAAACTGAAAAATTTGGATTTTTAATATTTAACCAGGCACTATTGCATCAGAAATCATCTTATATGTGAGTTCTTCCTTGAAGCCACTTTAGTTTGGCTAATTTAAACCTATCAATATTTGACCTAGGATGTAGCAAGGAGGAATGGTCTCCCTGCCAGTAGTGCCTATAGTGCCTATAGTGTCTGATGTAATGCTTGCTTGCTTGTAGCTGGGATTTGTAAAGGAAACTTATTTTGCAATCAACACTAATAAGTGGTATTAAAGTGTTATTAAGGTTAACAGAGAAAGGAAAAGTACAGAAAGATTTAACCTTTTACAAAAAATAAAATGAGCTGCCCCCTGGACTGGAGTTTATTTATCTCTTGGTTGAAAACTGCTTTTAAAATTAGGACAGACTCTAAAATTACCCTTATCCATTGTTGATACAGCCTTCCTCAAAAAGTACCAGTGCATACAGCACCCACACACAGGCCCTTGATGTTGTATTATCAGTGTAGGAGCTGAGAATATAAACATGTAAAACACAACACAAAACTGTTGCTTTTCCACTGAAATCACATTACAGAACAAACTGTTGTAAGCAATAAATGAATACAAACTGCCCGAACAAAAAATTCTTAATGTTACAACGACATACAGACCTTATTGGGTCTGAGTAGAAGAATCAGCAGACTGCAAACTTTACAGCTGGAGACTTGATCCAAAAGTGTGTTTGTAGAGCAGGGAGTACGGTGTTATATTTACATAACATTCATCAATCAAAAAATCTCTATAACATCCTCTCACCACTGCTTTTTCTTGGATTATGTTGCCTACTGCCAATGCCTTGCATTTTTTTTCTCTTTTTTTATCACAGATGTCAGCGCTAATTTTTATTAGAATCGGATTTAACTTGTGCATCCACATGTTGCAGACTGCAAACTGTCCAGCTAAAAAGCTGCTCCAGGATGTGCATGAGCACTGAGGGAAGCATGTGCCATTATTTTGTGGCTTTTTTCTCTTGCTGTTCCCTCTTCTTTTCAGTTTCTGACAGCTGCTTTGTTAAGCACATTCTTGTTTTGATACATTTGACTCTGAGAACTAAAAATTGGTGGTATTATGCAAGAATGTTGTACATCGGTGAGTAGTAGCTTCAGCATGGTGGAGGGACTATTTATATGTTTTTTATTACACTCACTGTCTTTTTAAAGTATATAAACACAACCTCAAATTGTCCGTAGTGTGAAAACGATACTGATGCAGGAGGAATGTTAGCAGGTGTTAACAGGATATAAGCTCTTTATAAACAAAAGACACATTTACTGAACTGCACACTGCTGACAAGTTTTACAGTAGTTTTCAATAGCAGTATAGTGTTGCTACGTTTGGGTACGTTGGTATAACTCAATACCTTAACTTTGTTCAAATATAATGCAGTTTTGCTTTTCTTTATACTGATCAATGTTTCTCAGACAGAATGGGTCGATCTGGTAGTTGTAGAATCTTTCAAAACAATGTTTTGAGCAAGTTCCTCAGAAATAAATGAGGTAGATTATTTTATTTGCTGGTGATTTCTTCATACAATCACGATGCCATGCAAAATGGTTTAAATTAACTTTGATCTTGTGTTTAGTACAAGAACAAGTTGTAATAATTTAATAGACCAATTGAGGCAAAATCAATTCCTTTTTTTTGAATAGCTCAAAATCACTTGGCTCTTTGTTACTGTCAAGTGATTTCTTGCTGCTTTTCTGACAGGCTGAAACAACACTGTTGTTGTGATTATGAATATAAATATATATTTTTTTATATTTAATATTAATACATTTTCAGGTTTTATTAAATAATATTTCAGTCTGTTAAGGGTTGTCCTGTGAATACCAGCCCAATAAGGCGGTGGTATTAGGACAAAATTGAAAGGGATGAGCCAAGCTCTGGCATTATTGAACAGCACAAACTCTGCACACACACAGAATGAATTCACACAATTTCTTAAAATACAAGAATTTATTAACAAAAATAAGTCAACTCAAAGTTAAACATATTTCAATCAACAAACTCTTTGCTATGCTAAAACAACCAAACTAAACTACCAAGCAAAATGAAAGAATAAGGAAGACTAGTGGGTTATGTACAATATAAAAAGTGAAACAAAGATGGTTGAAAGCCATGACCAAAAGACCAATATTAAAATAATATTTAAGGAAAAATGATTTTGAATAAGAACCGAACATTTCTTGATAAATGGGTATTAATGGTGTTTAATTAGTTATCCAGTTTAGTAAAATAGTATTTAGGGAAATATTATTTCCTAGATTGGAAACTAACAACCTTTCTGAGTAAATTATCTTCAGCTGACTTCAGCTGAGTAGGGAAGCACATGTTCTGAGCTGTTAGCGGTTGGGGCTAACAAAATAAACTTGTTGCTTATCATCAGAATCAAACACACACCTTTAAAATACCACCAATAAAAGGGTTGAAATGATTAAGTGTGGATGGCGCTTTATGGCCGATTTAGTGTGTTTAAAATTACCTTTAAATAAAGTTTGCCTTAACTTTAAAAACACAAACACAGAACACATAAACTGAGCAAATGTGCTGAGCAGCTAATCTGCTGGCACTAAGATAGAGTTCTAAACACAAACAAACCAAACGTCATTAAAAGAACATTGTTTAGATTATTTCATTCTAAACTAATATTCTCTGCCCAAACAGTACCTTTTACATGAACTGTGCTGAGAAGTTGTCCGGGGTGATGAAGTTGAGGAAACAACCATGTGTGGGTAAACAAAGGGTTAACTTGCAGCTAACCTCTGTAGCTGTGGGGTGGGGCGGCTCGTTCTGCCGGCCTGGGCAGAATTGGACGCAGAGCGGCGTGTTGTGTTGCGGTACCTTTGTCCTTCCTTCAGACCGGGAAAACCGCTCCACTCGGTGTTGTAGAGACAGGGTCTGCTGGGAACTCTCTGGAACACAGTTTGCTTCTGTAGACCTCAGAAAGAAAAGTCAAGCCACACTTGTACCTTAATTACCCCGTTCATGAATGAATACCGGATACACAAACAGCAGTTCATTTCGACTTAACTTAGTGCACACTCTTGGATCCAGTTTGAAGAGTTATGTCTACTTGCCAGCAAGGACAGAT
This sequence comes from Girardinichthys multiradiatus, assembly GCF_021462225.1. Lineage (NCBI taxonomy): Eukaryota > Metazoa > Chordata > Actinopteri > Cyprinodontiformes > Goodeidae > Girardinichthys > Girardinichthys multiradiatus. The sequence goes on from NC_061799.1 coordinate 16,048,345, forward strand.
TACCGTGCACTGTCTGTCTCTCTTTCCAGTTCCGCTGGGGACCTGCGTGGAAGAGCTCTGTTTGTTGGTGCGCTGGGTTTTTATTCAAACAGTGATGTCACAGGAAGTCCGCTGTTACCCCCTTCTTTTTCCTGTTCCTGGCTGTGCTGGAAGGAGGTTAATGCAATATATTTTGGAAGTTCCAGAAAAGTTCTTACTGGCCTTTATTGTTGTAACTCATGGCTGGGGTCCCAACATTGTCCTGGTGCTAAGTGCCTCTGTTTTTCTCTTGAGACTCAATTAGACACATGGCCAATCAAATGTCATTATAACAACATATTTTTATGGGTTCACTTTTGTGCACTTGTGTTATTTTATCTGTTTTATTAACATCTCCAGCTGTAAATTACCACACAGAAGGCCCTTGGATAAAGACGTGCTCATTAACTGCTCTACAGCCTAGAACAATTGAACTTTTTCTGTTTAAGGCTCCTTTTTTTCTCTTCTTTTCTAAAAGAGTCTCTATAAGGTAACGGCTTGAGAGTTTGACAGGTGGCACAGCTCATAATGTAGAGGAATGCCATTTATTTAAATAAACACTAAAATGCAATATCTTTAACAATTCATTTCAGACATTCTTCAGCGTAATCTCTAGTAACTGCCAAACGTTTGAGGTTCACACCCAGTGCAATCGCAAAGTTTGTAATAACTTGGTCAACAAAAGACTTTCAAGTTAAACACAAATTGCATACCAGTCTTTGATGCATTGTGCTTTTTTTTTTTTTTGTTCTGTATCCTCGTTCAACATCATTACTCTGTTTTAATATTGCTAGTTGTCTTACTTTCAAATTCTGCTACACACCAGGAACTAATAAAACATTTGTAGACCATATCCTGGATGTCTGTGTGGTGGCTTGAAGTGCTGCCTGCGGAGTTGTGAATCTTTCTTAAAATCCTGAATGGGCTTTGCTTCAGAATCTCCTCAAGACTGGTTAAGTATTTTACTTGTGCACCTTTGTCAGCCACTTTTTTCCTTCAACTCAACTTTTTTATTAATATGCTTAGTTACAGCACTCTGTTAACAGTCAGCTTTTGTGGGCATACCCTCCTTGTCATGGGTGTCAATGACTGTCTGCTGGACACATTATTGTGTAGGCCATAACAAACACATATAATAACATTTCTCTTTTCAAAATGTGTTTATTACTCTTTTGTAGTATACTAATTTTCTGAGAAAGATATTGTTTTTATTTGCTGTACACCATAGTCAGCAAATCTAACAGAAATAAATATTCCTTACTTCTTGTTTTCACCAACACTCTTCTCTTGCATGAAAGTTTGAAAATTCATGGTGTGTAATGTAAATGAAGCCCACCTTTGGCCTTTACTAAGGTAACACTGTTTCACTACTCCTTACAAGCTACAAGCTCAACTGCAGTTAAGGGGCTAACTGCAGGCTGACAACCAAAACTGATTAAGTAATTCACCCAGGATTACTCTAAATAGAATAGCGAGAAACAACCTGTTGGCTCTCTGCTTTAGGTGACGATCTTTACATTTTATCTCATTACTTGCAACTAAATTTGTTTTGTGTTAATGAGTGTCATGAGCAAATGAAGTTGGTTACTCGCATGTGTTCTCTTTGTATCTAACTACAACAAAACAAAAAAATAAATAAATGGTAAATATAACAGCATTACAACTGTAATAATATGTTGTATATTTTAGCAGCAGTAGAAATAATTGTTGCCTACCAGATTTTAAATAAGTGACCATGTCATAGTATACCATTTGTTTTACTTTTTTGTTTTAATTATGTGATCGTGTCTTGTTATCATGCTAGACGAATCTCACACCAGCCCATTCCTTCTCCAAAATAGTGTCACTTAGATTCTTATCTCAGCTTAATCTTGTGAAACACAACGTCATGAAAAACTATTTGCTCCTTTACAGATTTATTTTGTTTTTGCTTTTTGTCATCCTTGAATGTTTTAGATCATCAGTCTCATATATAAATAGCAGTTTTTCCTAGTTCTGGGCTGAAAACCACAGCTGACTAGCTCATATCCCCAGATGCCATTTTGATGATCCACAAGATTGGGAAAATACTCCTTCAAAAGTAGTGATGTTAACTGACAGCATTTCAGAAAGGTATGTTAAATTTAAAACCACTGGAACAATGTAGCAGGACTATGATCCAAAAGATAATTAATGAAGGTTTTGGAGTGTAGTCAGAGTTTGTGGTAACAACTACTTAACTTTAAAGGTAAATTGGTTTACACATAGGGCCAGGTTTGACTGGATATCTTTTTGCTTAATGAAGGAAATCATCATTTAAAGTCAGCTTTTTGTATTTACTCAGACCTTGTCTGATACTGAAATTTGCTTGATGATCTGTAACCATTAACTATGAAAAAAAAGCAAAATCAGAAGAAATCTGTAATGGTGCAAATACTTTTCATATGTCTTTTATTGTCTTTTTTTCTAGATATTGAACGGTAAGGGGTTCTCTTTACCCTTTATGGGTGAAACAATTCAATAAAGTCAAAAATATATGACGGTTTGGTTTTGTCCTTAAACCTTAACAAGTCTTCACTGGTTTGGCTTTGCTTCACCTTAAGTAGATAGTGAATTACAACAGTTACAAACGGTTCATTTGTTGCTTATCTCTTGCATCTAATACACTCTCAATGATTGTATGAGAGCTTGGAAACAAATGATCTCAACTTAGTTAATTAAACTGCAAACCACTGCACATTCTCCAACATGGGCCAAGTCAGTTGAAGAATCATTGCTTTAGTCATTCTGTAATATAATTTAACCAGATAACTGGCCAGCTGGGTGAACAATTAGTATCTATTTACATCAACCTGTAACTAAGTCAAGCAGAGTGGGAGTTATTAGGATTGGATGATCAATGTCCATTTAATACCAAATGACCTAAGATATTTACAGCCTCTCATTACTCTTCTCAGCAGTAACATCTTATTTGTAGGAGATAATTGGGACCAAATCTGCTGTTCATAAATTCTCAATGTGCTCTTCATTAGCAATTTTAATTATATTTCCCTGTGTAAAAGGTTAAGTGTAAGAGTGGAGGGATGTACCTCAGCATACGTCGCCTGCTTGTAGCGGTTGCCAAATATCTTGCAGCGATCTCTATTTCTATTCCTCTCTCAGCCAAGCTGTTTTAATCTGTCTTTCCCCTCTCTGACTCTTCAGAGCCGGCGGGGAACAAAGTCATTCCTGTAGCGTCAGTACAGGAAGCTCAGTGGAGTTTAAGCCTCTTGCAAACAGCACCTATCTTTACTTTACCCTGAGTCACAAGTACCTTTGACATTTTGTAGGAAGAGGCAGGAAACTTCTCTACTCTATCCTGTGAGAAAAAAACGATCGCTGTGAAATTGTACAAAGATGTCTTCACCTCTTACCTACATACTGTTGGACGCTGAAGCACAGCTATGTCTTAACAGGCGGTGTTGAAAGTGAGAAACGAAAATGAATAGTAAATAGAAGTGGAGCTAAACATCTTACCACAGCATTGATAGGAACGCTGTATACTTAAATCCCTATATCTTTGGCTATCAAGGGTTTCTGTAACATAACTGTGTTCTTAGAAGTCTTCCATAAAGGCAAACTGCGTTTTTTTGTGTTATAGAAAAAAGGCAAGCGGGGATTTTGTGCTTGAGAAACATCAACATTCATAAAAATCATAAAAAATTCACAAAACATATATAAAGATTTGATGCATAGAGATAGATGTATAGCCTATTGCTTTCAGATGAATAGAAATTTAAAAGCACCACTTGTAAGGATCAGAAGGTGAATTCTCTCAAGGACTAAAAACAAACTATTTTCTGCAGGACAAATGAGAAGGAAATCACATCCTTCATTTACAAGGAGTACATGATAAAAACATTTCCAGATGCCCTTACAATACCTCATTTTACTAAGGCTAACATAAACCTATTTCTCATAATGGAAACTGCCTCTCGGTAAGGATTCAAAAGTGGGAAATATGAAGAATATTGTTCAGAAATCATCTTTTTACTGAGGAATAAGCACCTAAAGTTAAAACAAGAAGAAAAGGACATTATTGCATGTGCATGCTGCATCAATACTTTGTGATGTGACAGCATGTACCTTAAAATAGGAAGCCTGCATCAGAAGATTTGTTGACAATAACGTTATTGGTTATCTAGTCGTCCTTTAGCGAAACACCCAGTAACTTGGGACCATTTTGTCTTAACTTAGTAATGAGTGATGGTCCTGGGTTTAAATTTTGAACAAGCCCCAAATTTATGTTATAGGAGGGACCAAGCCACATCATGAAGGTGCTCCATTCTCCTCAGACCTCTTGATTTTTTATTTGAAAAAAGGATATGTTTTTCATGCTCATTGACGCAGTGTTCAGAAATGTTGCCATGCCGCAAATTGGTCCTGTGTTCGAATCCCAGCCAATCAAATCCTGAGGTCTTTCTGCATGGAGTTCGCATGTTCTCCCTGAGCATACATGGTTTCTCACCGGGTACTCAAGCTTCCTCCCAGAGTCCAAAAAACAGTTAAGTTAATTTATTTAAATTAATAGATTACTCTTAATGGATTAATGGATTGATCATAAGATTGCCCTTAGGTATGTGTCTGTCTGCATGGTTGTTTGTCTTTGTGTTGCCATTTGATGAACTGGACCTGCAGGAATAAGCAAGGGATGGATGGATGGAGTGCTTTTTCAGTTTTACTTATGTAAAAGCAACTGAGTATGATTTCAGGGTGGTCATGTGCCCTATCAACAAGTGGATATTTGACCAGACTGACATATTAATGTGTCAGTTTAATCCCATGAAGACAAGGGGATTTACAGAAGATGCTCACACGAATGAGCTCTATAATGGTACTGTATTGAAGTGTTGTGTTTTTCTCTCATTGACATATTTCTTTTTTCCCCTTGTTTATTAAACCACTGTTATTTTGGAGTAACTTCAAGGTTGAAATCGATCTTTACAAATCTTTACTATAAAGAGGCATGCAATTTATTCAACTTAGTTTCCTATTTTAGTTCTGTTATTAGGTCAGGTACATGTCCTTTTTATGGGAAATATGGGCATTTTCTAGGGAACATTATAAGAGAAAGGGGCAGGATGGACAATCAAAAACAAAAAGAAAAGAAAATACCCTGTCAGTTGTGCCTATATTGATAGTACATTGCATCTCTGTATATGCACATAGTGAGGAGGTGCCCTTCCAACTCCTCACACCCCCACATCCATGTTGGGTAGGTATATCCTGCTTGCAGGTGAAAGAGGAAACAGATCACACGACTGGATTGCAAAGCAATCAAGTTATCCCCAACACACTTTTGATAGGGTTTCCTGGATTTTGATTGATTTTCCAGAGGCATAGCTGTTAGGCGGTGTCGGTCAAACTGAATCCACTTGGGGTGGAACGCAAGTTAAACTGTAAGGTCATCTCTGCCTTTAGCACAGTGCTATGTTAAGCGATGTGCAATTGGGAATTTTAAAGAAATTACCTCTTTGCTATCTGAGACCATTTCTGTGGATTTTTGTGTCTGGAAGCAGCGAAGAAGAGTGCAAAATATACAGTATCTGTAACAAGGAACAGCATGGATTGTATAGGTTTTGCCTATTTATAATATTTGCATATAAGTTCAGTAGTGTCATTAGGGTTTAATTTGAAGACAAATTGAACAGTAAAAGGTGTTCTGATTCAGAGCTGAATTTAAAGTCCATGTAAAGTAACAATAAATATGTGTTCTGAGTTTGTCACACTACAGAAATATGTTTTTTATTCACCCAGCCAAATTTAAACAATTAAATTCACCACAAAGAATATAAAATTAGGTCTCAAAAGTAATGAAAACATATCAGATTTCTCTGCTCTGAAACGCTAGGGGCGTGTCCGCTGGGGGCGTGTCCACTGGGGGGCGCTGAAACCACGCGCAGGAGTATTCCCGCCTCTGTGTCCTGTATGGAGAAACAATAGTCATGAAAGCTGGCAGCACTTAGAATATTTAAAACATAAGCACACAAGGAAACTTACTTCATTAGTTGGACGTATAATACTGCCTTCGGAGATGCCGGCGATGCCATTGTCAACGGCTGCAACATCAGCACCGGCAATGTCGGGAGGATGAGAGTCGGAGAGAGAGATGGTACAGCCTCACGAGCCAGCACCAACCGACTGTCCATAAATCCCAACTGTATCTCCTGGTAGTTAATAAAACTATCTGGAGAATTGTGGGCACTGCAAAGGCAAGTGTTGGTGGTGATCCTGATGTCTCCATAGTGGCTCTTCTTTACAACATCGATCTAGAATTTGTTCAGGCGGTTATCTCTCTGAAACTTAAAGTCACCAAGCTGCTATTCTGCACATTTTGGCATCCAGGGAAGATGCATGAACAAGGTGAATGAGGCATAATTGGTTAGCTAGTGGTGGATATTATACAGGTCCTTCTCAAAAAATTAGCATATTGTGATAAAGTTCATTATTTTCCATAATGTCATGATGAAAATTTAACATTCATATATTTTAGATTCATTGCACACTAACTGAAATATTTCAGGTCTTTTATTGTCTTAATACGGATGATTTTGGCATACAGCTCATGAAAACCCAAAATTCCTATCTCACAAAATTAGCATATTATTAAAAGGGTCTCTAAACGAGCTATGAACCTAATCATCTGAATCAACGAGTTAACTCTAAACACCTGCAAAAGATTCCTGAGGCCTTTAAAACTCCCAGCTTGGTTCATCACTCAAAACCCCGATCATGGGTAAGACTGCCGACCTGACTGCTGTCCAGAAGGCCACTATTGACACCCTCAAGCAAGAGGGTAAGACACAGAAATAAATTTCTGAACAAATAGGCTGTTCCCAGAGTGCTGTATCAAGGCACCTCAGTGGGAAGTCTGTGGGAAGGAAAAAGTGTGGCAGAAAATGCTGCACAACGAGAAGAGGTGACCGGACCCTGAGGAAGATTGTGGAGAAGGGCCGATTCCAGACCTTGGGGGACCTGCGGAAGCAGTGGACTGAGTCTGGAGTAGAAACATCCAGAGCCACCGTGCACAGACGTGTGCAGGAAATGGGCTACAGGTGCCGCATTCCCCAGACCTGGGCTACAGAGAAGCAGCACTGGACTGTTGCTCAGTGGTCCAAAGTACTTTTTTCGGATGAAAGCAAATTCTGCATGTCATTCGGAAATCAAGGTGCCAGAGTCTGGAGGAAGACTGGGGAGAAGGAAATGCCAAAATGCCAGAAGTCCAGTGTCAAGTACCCACAGTCAGTGATGGTCTGGGGTGCCGTGTCAGCTGCTGGTGTTGGTCCACTGTGTTTTATCAAGGGCAGGGTCAATGCAGCTAGCTATCAGGAGATTTTGGAGCACTTCATGCTTCCATCTGCTGAAAAGCTTTATGGAGATGAAGATTTCATTTTTCAGCACGACCTGGCACCTGCTCACAGTGCCAAAACCACTGGTAAATGGTTTACTGACCATGGTATCACTGTGCTCAATTGGCCTGCCAACTCTCCTGACCTGAACCCCATAGAGAATCTGTGGGATATTGTGAAGAGAACGTTGAGAGACTCAAGACCCAACACTCTGGATGAGCTAAAGGCCGCTATCGAAGCATCCTGGACCTCCATAAGACCTCAGCAGTGCCACAGGTTGATTGCCTCCATGCCACGCCGCATTGAAGCAGTCATTTCTGCCAAAGGATTCCCGACCAAGTATCGAGTGTATAACTGTACATGATTATTTGAAGGTTGACGTTTTTTGTATTAAAAACACTTTTCTTTTATTGGTCGGATGAAATATGCTAATTTTGTGAGATAGGAATTTTGGGTTTTCATGAGCTGTATGCCAAAATCATCCGTATTAAGACAATAAAAGACCTGAAATATTTCAGTTAGTGTGCAATGAATCTAAAATATATGAATGTTAAATTTTCATCATGACATTATGGAAAAATAATGAACTTTATCACAATATGCTAATTTTTTGAGAAGGACCTGTATTTATTATTAGCATGGGTTTATAGGGTTTAAAAGTTATTAGAGGAATAGGTAATTGTTTTTAGTTTAAAGAAGAAAAGGAGTCAAATTGCAGCCCTTGATGTAAGTCCTGATGACCTCTTGGGTTTTGCAAGGGGTTCTATTATGCCCAAAGTACATACCTCAGAAGTTATCATACCCCTTAAGGATGTCCTGGATGTACATGAAATATGGGTCCATCTGCTCCTAAATTAGATGTTTGTCCCAACTGGATCCAATGTTGTGACCACATAAGGCTTTGTTTTTGGTTTTTTTCCAAGGAGTGTAAGCCTGGGCTATCTCAGGAAGCACTGGGGTGCTTGGTTTTGAGGCTTCTCGTATCAGTTCTTCCCTTTGCACGGTCTTCTGTTTTTCTTTAATATTTCTGCATCATATCAGTGGTTGGCTAGATCATCTGCGGAACTACCTTGAATACAACTTAATGAAAACCACAAAGGAACATTTATTTTTGAGGTGAACAAATATAAATACAAAATGAACAGTATGTGTTCTTGATATAAATATACTTGCACTTTTTTATTTAAGAAACGTGGCTGTATTTTTTAAAACATAGCCTTTTAAAAGAACCATGTTTGTTTGAGAGAGGGAAAGCCGTGACTTCAGTAAACATTTAGCTTGGGAGTTTGTGCTGGACTGTTAACAGTTGTCAGATTCACAGATAGCAGAATACAATAACTTTAACTATTAAATTAGAATATGATAAAACAGGAACATGTAATTAAAGATAACCCATTTTAGTACTTGTATGAATTGTTATTAGGCAAATATTTTCTCTCTCTTTCGCATGTTGCATTTATATTTTTACATCTGTGTTTATCATAGTAATTAGTTTGATACCACAAAACCATAAAGAGTTAATAGTGTCTTTTTATTAAAATCACTATAATATCTAAATAACATTTTAAAAAACCTTCATCCTTCAAATAGGACAATATTTGTGGAGATGTGGGCTGTTAGCTCTACTACAGAATCTGATCATCATTGCACCTTGTTAATTAGTAAATGTTTTGTTTGATAATTCAGAAAGTTGCACCACCTACAAAGCTTTAAATCAAGCCATTCTGCAGTGACATCAGAGAAGGTGAGTGAATGGGACCACAGAGACTTGGCCAGATCACGTGGGGTGTGAGAGTCAGGCTGGGGAATGCAACGAGCAATCCTAAGAATTGACACCGAACGGCACACAGACAATCCTAAGAATTGACACCGAACGGCACACTGACACAAACATTCCTTTCAGGCTTAGTCCATAATCCAAATGTGTGGTCAGCATTCAGGCAATGATCATTCACAGAGAGGCAGAAAAGGAAATACTGATCCATGGGTTTAAGCAGTGATCGTTGGTCAAAAGGCAGAGCGAGGGTCTTTATACGGATATTCGATTTGTAGAGAGAATCCGTCATGGGCAAGGCAAAGAGGAAGGTCCGTGGTCGTGAAGAGTTGTAAATAGCAAGAGGTCTGGAGGGCATGGAAAGAAACACTGGATTTCTACTGGCAAACAGCGGTCAATAATCTGGCGAGGAGGCAGAGACTGAGGTGAGCCCAAATAGTGCAGATCACAGGTGAGGCAGGAAGACAATTAGGCATGGCACAGGTGGACTAGATCCGGATGATTGGCACAGAGGCAGGCAGGGGAGACACTGTAGAGAAAAAGCACAAACATGACAAAGGAAAAAATTTGAATCATAACATGGACCGCCCAATTCAACATCTTAAACTTCCAATTACTACTAAACTAACACTATTTGTTTGTATAAGAGTATATAGAACAATAACACCTGCTTCGGCAACGTCATTTTCTTAAAGTATTTCAAAACTGAATTAAATAACAGTTGCTGACAGTGTTATAACCCCATTTGGGGAAAAACAAACATGTAACTTTTTTTTTCTTGTCTTAGAACACATTTTATTTTAAAAGCGTGACTTGAAAATACATTTCTAGGGAGAGAAACCTATGAAATGGTTTATAATTAAATATAATTGTAACTAGAATTATTTGAAGAACACAAAACAACTACACAAAAGTGAGGATCTTGATGGCCAAACACAGCATGTGATGTAACCCATGATGTTAATTGGCTTTTTATGGACTGGGCTTGCTAACCTACACACAAAAGTGCTAATAGTTAATGCCAAAGGTGTAAAAATCTAAACAGAGCTCTGCATAATTTGGGATCATTTGCAGCATGAGCAGGTGCATAGATAAAACCCATCTGTCTGGAAACAAATGCAGCAATGGCCCATATGGACTCCTTTTGTTAAATGAGACCTTGGGAGCATTCAAGGTTAATGCCCCTTTATTAGGCATGGGCATCAGACACTGCAATGGATTCCCTTTAATATAGAAGGTGTGTATGTTAAAGATTGCCTCACACCTGTAAAGTGAATGTTTGATTTTGCTAACCTTTGTTAATCTGTATTTATAATTGGGACCCAATGGTAGCTTTAAAAGATTAGCCTTTATTAGACTTGACATTCTCAGAAATCTGTAAACATACATTTTCTTTACTCCATAGGATTTTTTTTCTTCCCTTTAGAGGGTGACAGGGGGTGGTAGGTGTATTGAAAATGTATGTGAATGTTTATAGATTTCTGTAAAGCAAACCTCCAAACATCCTGACCTAAAGAGCTCTCAGATTTCTCTGTTCACCTATGAACTGTTGAAAAGTAACCTGATAGTTAGAGTGGCTTAGGCTATCTTCCTTATTTTTTACCTCTGCCCATAGAAAGGACTCCTAGATCAGTGCTTCTTTGTTCTCTTTGTGTGTCTCTGCTCTGTTCTCTCAAATCCCCAGTCGGTCGTGGCAGATGGCCGCTCACACTGAGCCTGGTTCTGTTGGAGGTTTCTTCCTGTTAAAAGGGAGTTTTTCCTCTCCACTGTCGCTACATGCATGCTCAGTATGAGGGATTGCTGCAAAGTCAACGCCAGTGACTGTCCACTGTCTCTACATGCTCATCCGGGAGGAGTGAATGCTACAAAACTCTGACTCGATGCAATCTGCTGGGTTTCCTTAGATAGAAAAACTTTTTATCCAATTTGAATAAATAACTGAATCTGACTGCATTGTTCAATCGTTAGGATTAATTGGAATGTATGTACTTGACTTTTGTGAAGTGCCTTGATACAACATGTGTTGTGAATTGCCGCTATATAAATAAACTGAAATTGAAATGAGAAAATCAAAAGCTCTACATCTGACATATTCAATAAAGGTGTATTAATCCCCGCGTGGATGTTTTTACCACCTAAACAGTGTAGGACCAAGTAGCAAATCAACAAAATATATTAAGTGTAAAAGACAAAAATGCAGTACAAGGCAGTCGAAAAGAGTGATTACTTCATGTTTGGAACATCTAACTCTGGCTACAATGTGCAAACGAATGGCCATCCAATACAAAAATTATGAAGCCAAAGTGTCCAGCATGAATTTCCTTCCATAAAGTTAAGGTTTACATGGCAATTTTGCCAGTGAGGAGGATGAATTCAAGAAAAAATATATATTTAAGTATATATTTAAGCTGTACTGAGTGAGAAACTGATGCCATCACTTTTCAAAGTAATTTTAAGTTAGGCACGAGAGGTCTCTTTTTTGTTGTTGATATAAAAGATGTATTATATAGGGCTGAAGAATTTTTATTTGCTCCGTGAAAATCATCCTTGTTGAGCTCTTGTCAGGAGAATGAAAAACATTTAAATCACTTTTGATGTTTCCTGGGGAAACAGATTGATTGTGTTTTTCAGCTCCTTATAAAGTCAGTGTCGAAAGATGTCAGCATAGTGTACATGAAAGACATTTCTTTTACAAATGCCACAGGGTCCTCTCCAGTGTGGCTGTGACATTTAAGTGGATGGATCAATGAATAGAAATATAAAGAAGAGTTTATTTTGTCAGACCCTTTCACACTTCTACTAATACACACGCGTGCGTAAAGACAAACACACAGATGCAAGGGCTGCATGGCAATGAATCCATACCCTGTTCATCACAATAGCCTTCAATTTATTAGTGACAACCTGGACTTTGCAGGGAATAATACCCTAAAATGTCACATCTTCAGACAATATCTCAATCGCTGTGCATGACAGAGTGAAGTGAGCGATGTTCAGTCTTTCCTGAGCAGCTGCTGTTGAGATGTCCTTGAGCAACCTCCAGCTGCTCCATCAGAGCACATCAGTGGCCTGTAGTAGAAAGCAGAGGTTTTACTTGGCTGCTCTCATTACCCAATCATGTGAGGCTGTATTTTCCTTGTGCAGACCCCCGATGCGTGTAACTTAGCAAGTGTGAAACAGACCTGATGGAAAGTGCATATGGCTTCTGTCAACCCCTGATGTATAAACTGGGAGAAAAAGGGGAAAAAATTATTGAGAAGCTTACCCCTCAGGTGGACGCAGCTTGAAAGTGGCTTGCTGGATATTAACGACTGACCTCCCCCCTCCATGTTCACCTAAATCCATTTTCCATTTCTGATCTCTCTGCAGTAGTCAGGGAGGTAGTTCATCTTCAAACAGCAATGCTGACGGCAGTGTGGCCTCCTACCGTTTTGGTTCAAACAGGGTTAGTAGAATTTGACCCGGAGGATTGTGTGGCATCAAAGTAAGGAGGAAGACGAGGGATTTTTCTTACTCGCAACAGCAACATATCTTAGACTTTGGGATATCACATGATTACATTGATTGATTTTGGTAGTTATACATGATGTAATGCTAAGTGTCATTGCATTAGGGGAAAAATGTTGCCTGTGTCTATAAGTGACTTAAAATTTAGATGTAAACTGCAATATAAATCAGAAAAGTCTAACAAAAGGGCAAAATCTAAATAATTTGGTGCTAAATTAAAAACATCATATTACTATGTGCATTTCATTTCTTTCAAGGAAACCCCCTATAAAACACATACATTGCCCATACACTATAGATTGTCATTTATTTATGAAGAAGCACCTTTTATTAACATCAAAACAAAAACTAAAACTATATTAAGTTGTTTTTAATTATTAACTTAATAATGCATATTCATAATTGTATATAATAATGCTTTATTTTGTCATTGCAATTGTACATTCTAATGAAATTTGTCCTCGGCATGAAACTCCTGTAGGGAGCAGTGGGTGCTCTTGCAGCACCACTGAGGAGCATGTCGAGCCTAAGGGTTTTGCTCAGGGAGCCAGAGAGTCTGCAGGATTCAGCACGGGTACTTGCAGACTTCTCAGTACTCAGGCACATTGCTCTAACCACTAGACTACCATTCCCCATATGATGCAAACACAGAGTTGGGTCTAAATTAGGGAAACCTTAGGCTAGTTGAAGCTTTACTTGACAGAACTAAATGCAGTTTTCTGTGATTGCATAGGAGATGGGAACAAAGTATCCAATTATAACAAGCTCTTTGCAGAGAACATATCTTGTGAATATATTTAAAAAAATCTTTAAATCCACTTATTGATATAACCTTGCTGTATTCCATCATTTATGTGCCAAAATAGATGTTTTTGAAGGCTTTATTTTCCTGAAGCGTTAGCAGGGAAAAGGCAGACAGAAGAAAACTAGTGCTCAGAATGACAGGCTCATCAGCCATCTTATATTATCAGTTAACATTTAGTGAGTCCCATTTAACAATAATACATATATCTTACATAGAAATTTATGGAGGACCAAATTAGAGTGCCATCAAATGCAATAAAATCATAGAGATTTATTCAATTATTGATCAATTAGTCAGTTATAAATATATATTTCTAATTTAATCTTTAACAATTTTAGTTTTAGTTATTTTTATTTGCTATTACGTTTTTCTTTTTTTTATTTTAGCTCCTAATTTTCGATCAAATTCTCTTTCTTGAAGTCACTTATACAAGTGAATTTTTCTCAGCCCTTTAATTTCTTTCATATTTATTACCACCCAGACATATATAAAACTTGTTTTTTTCCTCAAAATATATATAATTTTTCAAATTATCTTACTGTCCTTTTATTTCTTAAACACTGATATATTTTCTCCTTTAATATATCCCTGTTGTATTTTCCTGCCGAACAGATTTCCCTGAGCCTTTTTTTTCCCGTATCTTTTTTTACAATCCTTGGTGACTGTATTGTCTTTCTCTAGTCAACATGCAGCAGGAAAAGTAAAAATGAGAGACAGAGGGGGCGTTCTTTGGAACACTGTCATCGCCTCAGCTTCTCTCCTATTGGCTGAGGTCCAGCCTCTAGGAAGTAGGTGCTAAGTCGCATTATTGCTGCCTGCCTTGTTCTGAAAAGCAGCTAGCAAAAATGGCTAACATCTGTCATGTTGTTGCTAAACAAGTCGGGATTGTTGTGGATTTGGTGGTAGATAGCGCTGTTTGTGGCTTAATAAAGATAAGTGACAAGGTTTTTTCTTAAACAGAGATTATTACAAAATGGCAGGTACTAACTGGCTCATCTTTATTATAATAACCAGTACACGTACAATGTTTTGGGTGCTCTTTTGTAAAGTACGTCACCACTGGACTCTAGAGTAGTGGAGACATGGTCTCTGCCTCACAATCCAATGGACATTTGGCAGTTATCAGGATAATGGTACTTGCCTGACTGGATTTTGTCAACTGTAAAATTTGGCTTGACAGAATTTGGTGTGGGACTGTTTTTCAGGAGTAGAGATCAGCCCCTTAGTTCCAGTAAAAGGAGCATTAATGCTTCAGAATACCAAGGCATTTTTGACTATTTCACTATTTAACACTTAAAAAACTTATTCAAGTGCAAATACTACAATTTACTTTAAACACTGTTTGACATACATCAATCAATCCTCATCTCAGTATGTCCCGACTTTGTCATTGGTCTCATTAATCCTCATTGACAGTCTGTTAAAGTGCCACAAGATATTTCAATGAAACTAGAAAAATATTTTTTTCCTAACTCTTTCGGCTCAAATGCTGCAGCATAAACAGTGCCTCTTTTATTCTGGGTATTGCCTAGAGTGATTATTTTAAATACCAATGAGAAAAAGAATTGGTCCATTTCTTTTTAAAGACAAGCTGTAGCAGATTCATGGTAGCTGGTTAAACTGTCTTTCTGGCTTAGAATTCACTTTCTGGTCTTATATGTTGATGCTGCCTTAAACAAGAGGGAAAGTTGTGCTCCAAGTTCGGATTGATCTTCTTTACTACTTACTGAAGGCTGAAGGTACAGCGTTAAAGTGTTTTTTCAAGTTACGATCACCCACAAGGGTCCACTAACAAACACTCCGAAAGGCATTACCTCCCATGTGTTGTGCCTGTGTATATATTGGTTTCACAAACTGAAATGAATCCCATTTCTCACATAGACGATAGGTTTGCGATCCTAAGAGTGAATCTGTCACATATTTTTGGATTTGTGTGCTTTACTCGAACGCACTTCAGTTTCATTCAGTTGATGCAGTGTTAGTGCAAAGGGTGGTTGTATTTAGGGGCACAGAGTGACTATTTATCAAGTGGGCAAGGTAAACTTCCCTTGCGGCAGTGCCTGACAGGGAGTGAATTGGTCTGTCATTTGTTTCATTTGTATTCCATAAAGTTGGAGCTTAGTGCTTCAGGTAAAGTCTTTGAATGAGAGCTTTTGAATGGGACTGACATGGCAGAACATCCGCAGGGACAGGTAATCTTTTTCAGTTTGGTATAAAAGAAAGAATGAAAGTCTACCGTAGGAACATATTTCTGGTTAGAAATAATATTTTAAAAAAGTTGAGTAAGTGATTTATAAATATCACAACTTTTAAGGTAATCTGATTTTTTTTATATATTAAAATGTAAGAAAAAGAAATTAAAATGTCCAATTGTTAATACTTTTTCAGTGCAATCAGTGAAAAACAACAATGGTTTCTTATGAATTTTGTAAGGTATTCATCCCCTACTTATGTTTGTCAGGGTTAGACAGGGTAGGCATGGTCCTGTACAAGATACGCACATGATAACCTTGAAATAAAAATACCATGATTTTCTTGGGAGCATGAGACAAACGTGGGAGCCGACTTTCAGCCAGTTGACCGGCAATCCACAGCAACTGGCAATGGAGAACCCTTGCTCATCGAAAGGACTGTAGAACTGTAGAAATGTCATGACAATAAAGTGTTGCAGTTTTGAACAAGTTACTTTTTAACACTTTGGTATACCTTAATACTGTTAGTGGTCCATTCTAAGTCAATAAGTTTTTAGGTCTAAATAAAAATTTATACATCCAGGGTTGGGGAGTACCAGGTACATGTAGCGGTGTAGGTAATATAATTACTCATTTACTCATAAAAGTTTACTAATAAAAATATTAATGTGCATTAGAGTTACTAAAGAAACATGTATGATTACATTCAATTCCCGACCGGGGGTCTTTCTGCATGGAGTCTGCATGTTCTCCCCGTGCATGCGTGGGTTCTCTCCAGATACTCCGTCTTCCTCCCACAGTCCAAAGCCTGTTAGGTTAATTGGTCTCTCTAAATTGCCCTTAGGTGTGTGAATGAGTGTGTGCTTGGTTGTTTGTGTGTTGCCCTGCGATGGACTGGTGACCTGTCCAGGTCAACCCCGCCTCCCGCCCATAGACTGCTGGAGATTGGCTCCAGCTCCCCACCACCCACTATGGATGAAGTGGTGTAGAAAATGATTGACAGACTGAAATCATTCTTGTGCTCCACATTTTGCGTCTTTTTTCCTCCCCCTGGAGTTCCCTCTGTGGACCCTTAAGAATGCAACACATCTCATGACAGCAGTAATGAATTAAGATGGAAGTAAAAGCTCATTCTCTGCGAGAAGGAGTAGATTTGTAAAGGTTAACTCTGTCAGTAGCAGAAGTCCAAGCACAGCAGTGTGTACACACACTCTGCTTAGAGTCCTGTCCACCTTATCTGCATGCCATGCTCTCTTAAAGGAACAGGCTTACTGTGTAGCAAGTTCAATTTTAACCATACAACATCTATACTTAGATTTAAGGCTTATGCTTACTGGTCTCTGTAAGATCATAACTGATACATTATTATGATATATAATTATATACATTTAACTATAATGAAATAGTTAAGAACCACAGTCACAATGGTAAAGTTAAAATGATATGTTTTTTTTTTATTGCTGATCCTGTTATTTAAAAGTTAGGGTCACTATTGCAGATAGTTTGCTATTATTTGGCTAATGTGATTTTTACTTCTTTGTAATTTTTCTGACGTGATCAAAATGTTGCCAATTTCGTTTACATGAAATGCATACAGTAAGCTGATTGAAACAGTAGCTTATTTTTCTCCTGTAATTCCTTTAACCAGAACCCATCTTAAAAGATGCAATGTCACAGTCGAAGAAATTGAGCACTCAGACGAATTGTGCTTCTTTTTAAAAATATTTTACATATAAATTTGACATTTCCCTCTCAGAATCATTTTTTTATGTCATAATAATATTTCTTAGATGGCTTTTAAGTTAGGTTTGCACAACACAAGCCAAAAGGAGAACATTGATCAGGAATCACATAAATCTAATGAGTAAAGCTCAGCGCACAGAGCTCAGTCCATCTATTTAGCAAAATGTGTCAGCTATTGAAACATGTTCCTCTTACTTTCATTCAAACTACAAGCTGCATGATGATGACACCATCAGCTGCAGTGAAGTGTAATCTGCTTTTTAACATCGAGTTTCTCCACCATCATTAAAAACAATAAATCTGTGAACATGCAGTGGACAGTGTACAAATAATCTGTACATGGCAACGGTTTGTTAGGAGCACATCTCACAGCAGCTGCTTCGACACACAAGAAAGACGTGTTCCGCTTCATATAATAACTCCTTCTCAGAGATTGCGCACGAGCTCTCCTGTCATTTTGCTGGTGGTAACCACATATAACTACATACACAGAACACGGAACAATAGTACCTTGCCATTGCGAGACTTCAAATATGATGTTCTTAGGTGGAGGTGTCCACTGAGACTAGAATGTCACAGAGTATCATCAGCAGGTTAAAAAAGAGATGCAGAGTGCCTGGAAGAGTCACAGAAAGGCCTAGAAGTGGACATTCTTTGGCCACATCCCACACTGATGACTGCTTCATTATGAACAGTGTCCTGGGGAACAGGGTGATGAATGCCACTCAACTCCAGACACATTTAAGGGAAGTGAGAGGGACGCAAGTGTCACATTCTTCCATTCAAAACCATTTACATCAGCATGGTCTGTGTACTAGACAACCTGCAATTGTACCTGACCATGCCACTAAATACAGGCATCATCATCTTGTATGGGCAGGGAGCATTTACAAGGGGCTAGCAGTCCTTGGTGTTGCTTTCTGATGAAAGTTGATTCATGTTGAGCCTGCACTCTCTCCGGTTTCAATTGAAAATGTATGGTAGTCCGCATCTAGAGGCTCGTAACTCTGTACCTCCAGAACCTCAATGACCTGAGGGCAACCCTGCAAGTATAGTGGGATGCCATGCCTCAGCAGACAATACACTGTATCTGTCTCTATATGTATGTAAAGGTATGCACACTTTATTTTGTTCCTTTATTAATTTAACTTCTAACATTCTGATAAGGTATTTAAAAAAAAACAGTGAAGATAGACTAATTTATTCTACATTATACTCCAGTCAGGCAAGTGAGATACGTGCACAGCATGCTGTGCTGAAAAAAATATGTCCTTTCCACTGCTTTCCACCACTATCTCTATCTCTATGTTAATCTACTCATCAAATTTCCATCTGGAGCATGATGTCCTAAAAATCTGAAATTCAGGTCAACATTTGATCTTCTGACTGAACAGAGTGTAAATCAGATCAGTTTAAGAGGCAGGTCTCTTGCAAGTCAATAGCTAAACTTACAGTGGGTGATAAATGACAACATTGCACTTATAATAACTCCCACAGAGTTGGTGGCAGAATTTGGCAAATATTAAATCATAAAAACTGACTTTAAAAAGCCAGCATACAATAGCAAAAACAGCATAAAGATTTGTAAACCTCTGAAAGCTTGAATGTTAATCTTTAAAAATTTAACTTTATTCAATCCGCTGATGACGAATAGTTCAGTGTTTGGTTTCTTCCAAATTTATAAAGGCAGTTTAAGGAAAGCACTCAAACTGCTCCTGTCTTTTTGAAGGATTTCCAACTAATTAAAGAAGATGCTTGGAAAAAGTGCAAGTCTTCAGGGGATTAGGAGCTAATCTAAAAACAAAAGGCTTTACCGGATTAAGAAACAAATGTAATTAGGGTGTATCATAATGAATCAGTCACTAGGACTGATTTTGTTTTTTTGTCTGCTTCTCTCTTCTTTCGACACATTCCTGGATATGTGTCGAAGGACATCTATCAGATCAAAAACAGTTGAAACATTTGTAACAAAGTCTTTTGAAACCATAATGTACACTTTTGGTCCTCTCTGAATGATGAATGAAAAAAATCTAAATGTCTTATAACTACTGTACTTAGATGGATATACTCTTCTTGGTAAGGTAAAATGTTTTATATTCATACAGTCACACTATTATAGAAAATAAATGAGCTTACTGAAGTGTGATTAAACATAACTCAAAACTATTTAAAGCTCAGTTTCAAATACAGAACATCTAAAGAGTCAAGGGAAAAAACAATATTATTTCTGTTAACTATTAAGTGAGCAGCAGTGTCAGCAATGGGTGTAGCTTTTAATGTGTTACAGGCACTTTCAAGTGATGAAGATAGCAGCTTTGTCGACAACTCTGGACTCCACTTCACATCCTCCAGCAGCAGCATGGCAAAGTAAAATACAGAGTTCTGCCACATTTGCCTGAAGACATCCATCATTATTTTATCTTTGCAATCAAATTAAAAGCACATTGGAAGCAGGATAATTATTGAAGTTGCTGTTGCAAGAAACAGTTTGACTTGAGTATGAGGAGGTTAGTCTGTTCAAATGTTACAAAGAAGTACAGTAATATATTACTATGACCATGCTAACATGCATTTGATGTGTAGCTCACTTGCAAACTCAACCACAAGTCATGGGTCATCCATTAGCATTCGTGCTTCAAGGATAAAATATCATTCTGTTCTTGTGCTTTGCATGAGCTTAGATTTTTTTTGACATGTTAATGCCTAGTATTTACCCACTATTACAGTTATAGCTGTCTAAAAAAACAGTTTGAAACAACTGTTCTGATTAATTAAGACATTTTATCAATTCCAAAATTAGGTTTTTTTATTCATAAAGATCATGAACTGTTTGTACCCTGTGGTAAATCCTCCTTATTCACACTAATAAAGTATTGTATGTGCATTGAACTATATGTTTTAAGATCAAGATAAAATTTCCATTCACTGTAAAATTATAATCAATGTAGCTATAGGTATTTTTAGCCAAGCTTTTGGATTGTCTCTTGGGGGTTCTCAAATCGCATTACTCACTGTTCAGTCTACTGCTTTTTTACAAAATATACAGACAACCACCACCAGGCATCTGCCAGCCAGTCACTTAGCTGCCATCTCTGCTTGAAATTGGCATGAATCATTTACACAGCACAGATATTAAGATTTCAAGGCCAGGTTGTCACCCATTAGGGAAAATAACACCCCTGGCTCTATATCTGATAGATTTTGAGAGGGCAAAATTGATCATAAATTTTAAACATGGTCATAAATGTCAAGAAAAGGGTGGAAAATAGACAGACAAATTCTTCTAGCCTAATGACACTGGAAATGATTACTAAATGTGTATTAAATGGAAAGTGAGAGTTGAACTAAAGGATGTAGAAGCAATGAAACACAACAATTAAAGCATAAAATGTAGAGGGGGTTGCTGGATGGTAGAAGACTGATAGTAAACTCTCTTTGAGTTAATCACTGATTGAAGGAAAGGAGAAGGAGGAAAGTATTTTGTTTAGAAAACAAAATACTTATGAGCTCTAATAAAACAGCAATAAAACACTGCCATATTATTACGTCTTACTAAACTTTTTTCCATCAGAAGGGACTTGATTCCTTGCTGCATAAATTTACCAAAATGTTGGAAATATTTTTCAGATATTTTGGTCCAAATTAACATGGCAGCATTGCGTAGCTGTTGGAGATTTGTCAGATGTACATCCATCATACAAATCTCTTGTTCCACAACATCCCAAACATGCTCTGTTAAGCGTTGTAACATGGCACATTTTTCTGCTCGAAGTAGCCATCAGTAGATGGGTGCACTGTGGTCATGCAGGGATGGACATGGTCAGCAACAAAAGGCTGGCATTTAAACTATGTTAATTTAGTAGTAAAGGGCTCAAAGCTCCTTACCACTTTCCAAGACAAAATAACAAATAAATAATAAATGTCTCTTTGCAAATTGTAGCTCATGTTCTTGTTTTTTCCTGCCAGGATTGGCACACGGTGTGGTATTCAGCTGACGCTTACAGAATCTTTTCTCTATTTCAGACCACTTTCTATAAACCTGAGAGATGTTTGTGCGTGACAATCCTAGTGGACCAGCGGTTTTTAAAATCCTCACACCAGCCGGTCTGACACTAACTGTTCTTTGTTCAAAGTTACTCATTTTGATGCTTGATTTGAACTTCAGCATGTTGTCTTCACCATGTCCAGATGCCCAAATGTTTTGAGTTGCAGCCATGCGTTAATACAGATATTTACACATAAGAGTAATAACAGATAACAAGTAACTATTGTCTTTTTATACATAATGAAATGAAATTGCATTTTACTTCTCTAGAGGATATTAATAATGTGACAACTTACTTCATATGCAGTAGACTAAACCAGGGGTTTCAAAACTTTTCTATACCATGGCCCCCCAAACAGCATAAGCTTCTGCGCAGGGACCCCCTTTTGCAAACCCACAGACGATGCAAAAAATTATGTAAAGAAACATAAACTTTTTAAAATGTCTTTTACTAACTATTCCATAATCAATATATTTCTTTAATGTAAGAATATTATCAAAACACAATTATAATCCCACTGAATAACATTCAACAAACTTTTGAGAATAAGAACTGTTTTTTTTTTTTTTTAATCATTCCCCCCAACCTTACTTAGGCCCCTCTAGCGCCCCCGGCGGCCACCCAGGGGGCTGCGGCCCCCATTTTGAAAACCATTGGACTACACTTTTGAGTAAGACTTTTGAGGAACATCTGTCACACTGACTCATTTACCAATGCCCTAGCAAGAGGGACACATTAAACAAATTAGAGCGACTCATTTGTCAGCGATGTCTGTCCACCGGCCAGTGGTCAGTTTCTACGGTAACCAATGACTTCCTTGGCCAAAGGAAGGTAGTCTCAAATACCTCTGTTAGTGTTCTAGGTTTAAACTTAGATATTCGGCACAGCTTTGGGATATAGAATTCCCAGAACACTCACTACTTTGCTGCCTGAATATGTTAGTTACCAGCTGGAATCAGATACATTACTATAGAGCTGGTCAACAAAGCAAAAAAACAGCAGTCTATTATTTGTGGCTGTACATGCTGCATGTTTACTCGCATTATCTACGAGACAGACATGAGCAGGAAAAAGTCATGGTGTAGTTGGTTCCTGACTCTGCTGCCCGGCTTTTATCATAAAGGAACACCGTGGTCCTCGATCTCACTCAGTCATTTGGCTGCCTTCTTGTTGGCCATGCTGTTCCTCTTCCATGACACGCTTTCTTGTATCTTTCAAGAAAGTAAGGCTTTTCCTTATCAGCATCAAAAACCAAATGCTCTGCTAAAATTTGTTTTAATCAAAGTTCTGTGAAAAATGAAACTGTTATACTTTTAACAGTATAATTTATGTAAACTAGGGCCAACTTTATGCTTTTTAGGACCTCTGTGACTGATCCTTATGTGGGTTGCAATCCAATCAAATAAATAAAAAAAAAACATATATGGTAATAAATAATGTAAATGTAATATTTTTATGTGTGACACTCAATACATTGACATACTCTTGCAAAGACATAAACGCCCTGAAAATGTGTGCTGAAATTTCATACAAAAATGTGTTGAATAAAACAAAGAATTTAGACATTTATCTTACAACTCACTTTTGTCCCTTGTTTTTTAGTATAGCCGTATATGTACATGCAGAGTGGCACCCTTACAGAGCTGGGAACTGGAGATCAACCTAATATTGTAACTGTGCATGTCATTGATATCTTCAAAGGACCTGCATTAAATCAAGAAAATAATGTTAAGCAAAGTTCTGGATGGCCTAGCCAGAGAGCTGTGATCAAATTGTCCACTTAGGAAGCAACACGGATTGACAATTAATTTCACATGCTGTTGTGCAAATGCAATAGACAACAGGGGGAAATCTTTGGCGATTAGCAAGACACACTCAATAAAGGAGTGGTTCTGCAGGTGGGGACCACAGACCACTTCTCAGTACCTATACTTTCTGGCTGATGTTTTGGGCACTTTTGAATGTTGGTGGTGCTTTCACACTCGTGGTAGCATGAGACGGACTCTACAACCCACACAAGTGGCTCAGGTAGTGCAGCTCATCCAGGATGGCACATCAATGCGAGCTGTGGCAAGAAGGTTTGCTGTGTCTGTCAGCGTAGTGTCCAGAGCCTGGAGGCGCTACCAGGAGACCGGCCAGTACACCAGGAAATGTGGAGGAGGTCGTAGGAGGGTAACAACTCAGCAGCAGGACCGCTACCTCCGCTTTTGTGCTAGGAGGAACAGGAGGAGCACTGCCAGAGCCCTGCAAAATGACCTCCAGCAGGACACAAATGTGCATGTGTCTGCACAAACGGTTAGAAACCAAACCATGAGGATGGTATGAGGGCCCGATGTCCACAAATGGTGGTTGTGCTCACAGCCCAACACTGTGCAGGACGCCTGGCATTTGCCAGAGAACATCACAATTGGCAAATTGCCTCTGGTGCCCTGTGCTCTTCACAGATGAAAGCAGGTTCACACTGAGTACGTGTGACAGACGTGATAGAGTCTGGAGATACCGTGGCGAGCGATCTGCTGCCTGCAGCATCCTTGAGCATGACCGGTTAGGCAGTGGGTCAGTAATGGTGTGGGGTGGCATTTCTTTGGAGGGCTGTATGGCCCTCCATGCATGTGCTCACCAGAGGTAGCCTGACTGCCATTAGGTACCGAGATGAGGTCCTCAGCCTTGTGAGACCATATGCTGGTGCGGTTGGCACTGGGTTCCTCCTAATGCAGGACAATGCTAGACCTCATGTGGCTGGAGTGTGTCAGCACTTATGCAAGATGAAGACATTGAAGCTATTGACTGGCCCGCCCGTTCCCCAGACCTGTATCTGATTGAGCACATCTGGGACATCATGTCTCGCTCCATCCACCAACGTCACGTTGCACCACAGACTGTCCATGAGTTGGCGCATGCTTTAGTCCCGGTCTGGGAGGAGATCCCTCAGGAGACCATCCGCCGTCTCATCAGGAGCATGCCCAGGCTTTGTAGGGAGGTCAAATTCTAACTGAACACTTTAATTTTGTGTGTGACTCCAAATCCAGGCCTCCATTGGTTAATAAATTTGATTTCCATTGATTTTCCATATATATATATATGTATATATATATATATATATAATAGAAATGTACATGTATGCACAATTGACTTTACAATAGAGTAGAGTGTGAGTTCAGTCCACGTATGCATGGTGTTGTTCTGGATTCTCAAGTGGTCATCAGAGAAACAGCCTGGGGGAAGAAACTGTCTCTGCGGCAACTGGTTTTAGCAGACAGTGCTCTGTAGCACCACCTGAAGGTAAAAGTCTAAACAGTTTGTGTGCAGGATGTGTGGGGTCGGCAGAGAGTTTAGGAGCCCTTTTCCTGACCTTAGACCTGTATAAGTCCTGGATAGAGGAAAGGTCAGCCCCGATGATCCTCTCTGCAGACCTGATTGTTTGTTGCTGAAACTAATGCAAAAGGTCCTTCAACAGAATTTAATTCAGGGCTGTGGACACTTAGGCCACCAAGTTATTGCATCTTTTTTTTCTGTTGTTTTACATCCCCTTGTTTTTCAATTGAATTTTATGAAGTACATGTCACATTTAAAGGTGTAAAAAGTAGGACATTATTTTTCATGGTCTCAAATTTGTATAGCACAAAAACTTTATCTACAACATGGGTTTGAGATCCACTATGTGATCCACTTTGAACCTTTATGATACAAAACAGAAATTAAGTAGTACTGAGCAACAGAAAAGATACATTATTTTAACAGTAACTTTGCTTTGGCGTAGAATTTAGAATAGGTCTGCTCTTTGCGACATATCAAATGTATAGTATATTTACAGCACATTGAAGTCAGTGTCTTTGTTTTGTGAGAATTGTTAAAGTAAAGAACTAAAAGCATGAATGGTACAAAAAGTATCCATCAACAAAAGCAGCCATTTACTGAGTAAATAACAAAGTAAAATCCTCACTTTTAACCTTAAGCAAAAAGCTAACAAGAGGTTTAAGCAAGATATCAGAAAGACAGGAAGCAACAGCCCACAAACCCGAGCAAACTGAGGCTGACAACTCATGAGAGAGACAACCTTATCTTGTCAAGTAGAGAACAATCACAGACAGGGAAAGGAGCAGATGAGCACAAAGAGAGAGATGGAAAGAACCTGACCATTGTGTCATCTGGGATCACTGAGCACTGTAATAGGCTTGAGTTTTGTCAGTTGGGCTCAGCGCAGGTCGGCTCAGCTGCAGATTCCTCCATGCCAAAAGCAGCACATGGGAATAAGATTTTCCAGCAGACCTAGAACAATCCAAGAAGGTCTCACTTAGCTGGTTCTGTAAGAAAGAGAAATTGTAGCCTTCATAACTGGCAGGTTATTTATCTACTGCTTCATAATAGAACATAAAGTCGTCCAAAAAATGTTGGCAAACTTAGTAAAGGATGTTAAACTGATGTGCAATTCATACCATTGATGGTCCCATTGTATTTTTAATCTAACTACAGTACAGACCAAAGGTTTGGACACACCTTCTCATTCAAAACGTTGTCTTTATTTTCATGATTATGAATATTGTAGCTTCACACTGAAGGTATCAAAACTATGAATTAACACATGTGGAATTATATACTGAACAAAAAAGTGTGAAACAACTGAAAATATGTCTTATATTCTAGGTTCTTCAAAGTAGCCACCTTTTGCTTTGATTACTGCTCCACACACTCTTGGCATTCTGTTGATGAGCTTCAAGAGGTAGTCACCTGAAATGGTTTTCACTTCACATGTGTGCCCTGACAGGTTTAATAAGTGGGATTTCAAGCCTTATAAATGGGGTTGGGACCATCAGTTGTGTTGTGCAGGACGTGGATACAGTACACAGCTGATAGTCCTACTGAATAGACTGTTAGAATTTGTATTATGGCAAGAAAAAAGCAGCTAAGTAAAGAAAAACGAGTGGCCATCATTACTTTAAGAAATGAAGGTCAGTCAATCCGAACAATTGGAAAACTTTGAAAGTGTCCCCAAGTGCAGTTGCAAAAACCATCAAGCGCTACAAAGAAACTGGCTCACATGAGGACCGCCCCAGGAAAGGAAGACCAAGAGTCACCTCTGCTGCGGACGATAAGTTCGTCCGAGTCACCAGTCTTAGAAATCGCAGGTTAACAGCAGCTCAGATTAGAGAACAAGTCAATGCCACATAGAGTTCTAGCAGCAGACACATCTCTTGAACAACTGTTAAGAGGAGACTGTGTGAATCAGGCCTTCATGGTAAAATAGCTGCTAGGAAACCACTGCTGAGGACAGGCAACAAGCAGAAGAGACTTGTTTGGGCTAAAGAACACAAGGAATGGACATTAGACCAGTGGAAATCTGTGCTTTGGTCTGATGAGTCCAAGTTTGAGATCTTTGGTTCCAACCACCGTGTCTTTGTGCGGCGCAGAAGTGGTGAACGGATGGATTCTACATGCCTGGTTCCCACCGTGAAGCATGGAGGAGGAGGTGTGATAGTGTGGGGGTGCTTTGCTGGTGACACTGTTGGGGTTTTATTCAAAATTGAAGGCATACTGAACCAGCATGGCTACCACAGCATCTTGCAGCAGCATGCTATTCCATCCGGTTTGCCTTTAGTTGGACCATCATTTATTTTTCAACAGGACAATGACCCCAAACACACCTCCAGGCTGTGTAAGGGCTATTTGAACAAGAAGGAGAGTGATGGGGTGCTGCACCAGATGACCTGGCCTCCACAGTCACCGGACCTGAACCCAATCGAGATGGTTTGGGGTGAGCTGGACCGCGGAGTGAAGGCAAAAGGGCCAACAAGTGCTAAGCATTTCTGGGAACTCCTTCAAGACTGTTGGAAAACCATTTGAGGTGACTACCTCTTGAAGCTCATCAACAGAATGCCAAGAGTGTGTGGAGCAGTAATCAAAGCAAATGGTGGCTACTTTGAAGAACCTAGAATATAAGACATATTTTCAGTTGTTTCACATTTTTTGGTTCAGTATATAATTTCACGTGTTAATTCATAGTTTTGATGCCTTCAGTGTGAAGCTACAATATTCATAGTCGTGAAAATAAAGACAACTCTTTCAATGAGAAGGTGTGTCCAAACTTTTGGTCTGTACTGTATGTCTATTTCATTTTAAGTAAACAATTCAATTGTAATCTTATCCCTTTACTCTTAATAGAGCCCCATCTTCTGCCCCCACCCCCTTCCTGCAGTGCCCTTCTGACAACCGAACACTCACATTTCCAAGACAAAGCCCATCCCGCAACGTTTTATTCACTTTTTATTACGTAACATATAACAACAATTGTATTATTAAACTACAACCTATCAATATTTTTAAAATTAGCTTGTGTTCTTTCTAAAAAGATAGTTTTAGTCCAGTTTTGACCAGTCAATAGTTAGCTGTTCTCTCACTTGTCTTATTATTTGAGGTTCCAAAAGTCAACACAGCTTCTGCCACTTGCTCTCTGTTTGCTTGCACTGGATTACTCTTAACTTCTCATATCTCAGCCAAACATGGTAGAAAAGTTGGACAAATCTACTTTAAATATGTGACATTCGAGGACTTTCAGAAGATTTTTTCTGGGATTTGTTTTTATTTTAATTGCTTTCAATAGAAGCACCACACAATTTTAGGAGCAGCTGTACTTTTTACGGCACCACAAACTAATCAGTATGAGATGCCTCCCTTTTGCTACAATTACAACAAACTTCTCCAGAGAACAGCAGTAATGGAAATGAAAATTCATTGGCTTGAAGTGAATCTGGAAGTAAATGCTGGGTATGGAACTTAAATGTCCCTTCTAATGATACAAAACAGTGATAAAACTGACAGACAGCTAGCACCATCAAAAAACAGAGGGCCGATGTAATTGAGAGTACACCGACCAACAGTCTTTGCTGGAATTCTCTTTGCGCAAAGCCAGAGGATATATCCTTTTCTTCAGATCTGGAAAATAGTTTGGCCAGCAATACCGAGAAACATCTCTTCAACCCCTGCACCAAGGTGAACAGCAGCAGACTGTGGTCACGACAAACAATTAGAGGAAGCCAACTTAAAACGCAGGATTTTTCTACTAGAATTATAACAATAATAAAAAAATAGAATCATTCCACTAGAAAACATCTTTGCTGCACTTGTGCAAACTCTGGCTCCCCGAAGGAAAGCTCATCTGCAAACACCAGCGAGAGGTATGAGAACAGATTGAGCTCTAGCAGTTTCTACCTAAATGGCTACAGAAAGAGCCAGCCACTAGGCCACAACCCCTAACAGTGGGTTATGGAGCCATGAATGAGATTAAAGGCTTTTGTAGACAGAAAAACACCAAAGTACTAAGTTTTTTTAATAACACGGTGTCTAATATTTCAGAGAAAATATTGATGATCACAGATGAGCATCCAACTGTAAGCCCTTGATGTTGTGAAGCAAAAATTGGAAATCATAAAAGAGGATTTTATTCATTTACTGAACAAAGTTTAAGGTCTCAATATCAAAGTGTTTTTCAGTGGACCCATGCAATAGTGATGAAAGAATATGCAGACTTCTGATGCTCAACAAATGGCCTAAAAAAGCATCAGTGAACTTTATCAGCACTCGTGCGTCACTTGCCACCAGTGTTTTTCAGAATTGTCTTAGAGTGTTTACAATGTACACAAAACTGGTGGGTTCCCTCTTCTCATTGAATGGTCATGCAGACAAGCACCCAACACATAACTTTTAAATTAATAATAATGTTTTCTATTTATTTAGCTTAACATCTGCCTTCACCTTCAAGATCATGATGCCCTGAGCAATGAGCCATATTAGTCTTATCATAAAATTCAAGGATTTAAGGATTTTTACTGTCATACCATCTCACATTTACATGTTAAGGTACAAATTTCAGACTCAGGTCCAGTTAAGAAGCTTAATACTTAAAACATACCAAGCTAAATCCAACAAAATAACAATCATTAAAAATATGTGCAGCGAAGAGCAAAAACAAGAAATATACACAGTTAAATAGTGACGCTGAAACTAACTTTGAAAAGTACTAAATACCCATGTAAAGCATGAGGTAGACCTTAATATTGCACCTAAAAGTGAGTGCACCTTTGGTGGGTGAAGTGTTTAGTGCAGGTCAGTGTTTAGTGAGAGAGTCTACAGAGTGTGGCTCAAGTTCAGCAGCCTGACAACTTCAGGGAAGAAGCTGTTTCTGAGCCTGGTGGTCTTACTCTGAATGTCCTCAGCCACCTACCTGAGGGGAGAGGCTGAAACAGTCTGTGTGCGGGATGGGTGGAGTCCTTCATGATGCGGAGGGCCCTCCCTTTGCATTGTGATGTGTAGCGGTCTGAAGTGGTGAGAAGACTGCTCTCCATAGCCCTCTGTGCAGCCTTTACCACCCTCTGCAGAGCCTTCCTCTCAGCAGAAGTGCAGCTCCTGTGCCATACTGTGATGCAGGTGCAGAGGATGCTCTCCAACGCACAGTGTTAGAAGCTCCTCTGGACTGAACTCCCAAATCCAGCATTCCTCTTCAATGTGCAGGGTAGAGAGAGTGTGCTTGTCCCTTCTGAAATCCACCACCATCTCCTCTATCTTCTCTGCACCACTACACCAGGTGTTTCACTTCCTCTCATTATTTGGACTCATCACTATTCGTGATTCGTACCAACAGGCCACTGGGTACATGCAGTAACTCTGTACAATTTTCATTAGATATACTTCAGTGATCTGTTAACTCTTGTAAGATTATTTTGTATGAGTTTCTTTCATTCTGAAATTGAGCTGTAAACTGTGTTTAAACATCTACAGATAAAACCTGTTCAGTTAGAATTTGAATTTAAAAATATTTTTTTGGATAAACAAAATCAGTTTGCCCCATTTTGCATGTAAAAAATGTAAATACAATTTGAGCAACATTTTAAAAATCTGTTACAAATTCAAGTATTTTGGTCAATAAATATTTTGGATCAATCAACCATTTGCAGTTTTAAGTAAAATAGGCTTTTAGATTAAAAACCTTAGCTCACAATTAGTATATTCTAGCAAGTTACTTATCAAGAGTACATTTAAGTGCTTTGATTTGCTGGTATTCAGTTGATTGAGCTCTGATTTCACTTTATCTTTGAGTTACATATGTATTTTTAATGCCATCTTATTAAATGCCACAAAAATATTTATTTGACCTTTATTAAATGTTTAAACTAGAAAAAAATGAAGAACCTAAAATCAGCCCCAGGTGGTTCCGTCCTATAATAAAAACATCTTATAAAATCATTAAAATGTAAAAAGAAAATCTCCTGCCTCCTGTCTATGTTGTAATATTTTATAGCAGCTCTTTACAAAATTATTTGAAATGCACAATGTAACTTATTTTAGATAGATTACTGAATCCTTGATGTAATAACTGGACATTATTATGAAGGGGTTTTAATTTTGTTAAAATCTAAAGGTATATTATTCTCATTGAAAAAAAAAACTAATTTTGACAAACTTCGGGTTTTGTCAACATATGTTTTAAAAACCTGACACTGCTGTAAATTACTGTTGCTAACTTTGTTTAAAACAAGATCATTTGTACATGGTATTAATCTCTTTGCTTGGCTAATGCTGTTGAATGTAGATAATGTTGTTGTCTTGAACAGCCAAATTCATGAGTTTCTGTACACTTGGCTTTGTTGTTTTTGATGGACACCTGCTGTGCCCGCTGCAGAATCTGCAGTAAATTTAAGACTGTTTTTCAGTTGTTTTCCATTTTAAAGGGGAAACCCCAGAGCTAGAAGCCCTTTTGCTGTTTTCCCACAGTTTTATTGGTCTATTCAGCTTGTGATTATGGGTGCACTCCTAGTTTGTTTGGGCTCATAATTAAAGATTTACAATATAAATGGAAATGCCCATCTGCATGTGACACCAGACAGCCATTTCTCAAGGTTTCTAAATGACAGTGTTGACAGTGATACCACATTGAGCATGATGGGACTCTAATAGTTAGCTGAATGAGAATACCCACACATTAAAGCTCTCATGTTTACCTTGTAAATCCAATTTATTAGCTGAAAACAGCTTTTTGTATTTTCTAATGAGACATTAAACTCTTCCAGCTCCTTGTTCATTTTCTGTTTATACCACCAGTGAAGAAATGTAAGACTAAAGGGTTTTGGATGGCTTAAACAGACTGCATGACATCATCTAATTTTCTTTCTGTTCTCTCATTCTTCACCCTCTACCTGCTTCTCTTGTGTTTATTTCAGATGAATTCAAAGCCTTCTTGAAGCAGTTGCCCACCGACCGGTTTTTGAATATGTCCACAATTGCCAAGTTCTGGTCAGCTGACTTGTCCCTCCAGAAGCGTTACGCCCAGCTGGAAGCCAGCACCGCAATGGTTTTGGGAAAGGCCCAAAAAATTGTGAGAAAGCTCTTCACCCTGAGCAAACGCTGCCCAAAGCAACCCCGCATCAGTCTGCCCCGAGAAAGGTAAACCATTACAACATTGTCAGCAAATGCACTAAATGATTGAAGTATAGTTTGTTATAACTGAGAGCTCATGTACTTTTTTGGATTCATCTTTAACTTTTACTCATTTTGTCATGCTGCAACCAAAAACACAGAGGTATTTTATTGGGATTTCATAGGATAGACCAGCACAGATCAACTAATAAATGTGAAGTAGAAAGAGATACATTTTCTTATAAATAAAAATCTGTGGCGTGTTTTTGTATTAAGTATCCTTTGCTCTAATATGCCTAAATAAAGGGCAGTTGAACCGATTACATGTAGAAGTCAGCTAAAAGAGTCAACTTATGTGTAATTCAGTCTCAGTGTAAAGACAGTTGTTTTGTGAAAACCATAAGGTTACCTTTCCAGGGTGTATCCTGACTCTTTAAAACTGGAGATAAGTGTCTGGAAGTCTTTATCTGTCCATGCTAAACATGCGTAGATTTAAATAGTAGTAGTATTGCATTTCTGAGACATTTACAATTTCTTTAACCACGATGAAAATACTAAGCCTGATTTTAAATATAAGAACTTCACATTGTACTTTAAAGCCATGAATGTAAACACATAATTGCGAGTGTGCACATAATCTTTTTAAATTAAAATCTCCAAAATAGTTTTTCTAGAGAAATCTGTGGG
This sequence comes from Girardinichthys multiradiatus, assembly GCF_021462225.1. Taxonomy (NCBI): domain Eukaryota; kingdom Metazoa; phylum Chordata; class Actinopteri; order Cyprinodontiformes; family Goodeidae; genus Girardinichthys; species Girardinichthys multiradiatus. Next base: position 16,080,891 of record NC_061799.1, read on the forward strand.
CTGGAGCTTCTTCAAGCTGACTTTATGAGGGATTCTGTGTACATTTTGGATAGAGTGCCATGGCAACAGCATTCTTACTCTTAGTCCTCTTGATATGTTCCACCTAGGCACACATTATGTCACTTTATTTTCTCTCCATACGTAATTCTGTCCCACGATTTATGTTTGGTTTGATCCCGCTCTGTTTTTTACCTGACTGTGTGATTGCCTTGTAAACAGCATTATAAAACTGCAGTTTATTTAAGATCTGTAAGAGAATGCAATAATTCCACAAAGTGACAGTTTAATGTTTAACATTCAAAAAGGTTAAAAAGACAAAATACTTGAAGGTGCAAATATTGTGAGAAAAGGGAAGTGTAAATTTGTGTTTTTTTATATCTTACCCATGAGTGTACTTTCCTTGGAGACTTTTAATCACAATTTAAATGACGTTATGAATATAAAGTTAAGCCTTTTATCAGGTCTAAATTTTAAAAAGAAAAAGGCTCAGGATTTTAAATCCTTTAGACTTTTTCAGAAATTTGCCACACATTGTGTCTTAAACGTCTAGGCTAAAGATAGTCTGTTGCATGATTTGAAAATTTTGCTGATTTTTGCTGATTTGAAGATGCTTTTTTTCATCAAAAATGTTTCAAACTGCCTTAAATTATTAGTCAAAACTTAATTTTTCATTATGAAATTCAGAACTAATAGAATAAGCTTTTGTAAGGCTACTATAAAGGGTTTCTGCAATCTTGGAGACTTTGTGAATGTCAAGAATACAAAGAAGGAGCTCACTAATTACCAGACTACATCTGGTGTGTCAGAAAAAGCCTTTATAATTCCCCATCTTTACACTTAATGATGTTGCTGAAGTGTGTGGAAGAGAAATACTGTAGTGCAGCATTAGAACATTCTTCATCAGTTTAAATCCAACTACTTGCACTGGCATTTTTTTCATAAAACACCCTAACGCTTGAGTTGTAATTTCTGTTTTACTTCTTCCCCCTGCAGTTGTTTTAGAAGAAATTGTTCTTTCCTACCAGACTCACTCTCTTCTTTGCACTGTCATCTGACATGTTTCCATAAATCAGCCAACATTTTGAACATGTCACTAGTATGAGCAACATGTGTTATACAGCTCTTGCAGGCAGTTGCTATACAGTACGTGTTATCCACTATAAATACTGGTTTGTTGGAAACATTAAATATTGGTTTGACAAAATTGGAAGTTTGCTGTTAACTTTATCGTGGCAAGCTGTAGGAAAAACAGTAAAATGCCCCATGTTTTGTTCATCTAGTCACGATGACAACCCACTTTCATGTAGGGTGCAGTAGCTCAAATCCGCTCAATTTTCTTACTGCCATCATCATAAGTAGCCCAAAATCCAAAAGGACTCCAGATAGCTGACAATTTGATATACATGACTTAAACTGACACAATCTAACAAAACTTTTTATTTTTATAGACCATTCCATCCCCATTATAAGTATCAAAAGGAAAGTATGACATAAAATGTGGTTTACTGTGTTTTATCTAAAATATGTACACTTATAGGCTTATAGGCTATGAGGAACACATTTTATACGTTTTAAAAATGAAAGTAATTCATCCATATTTTCTGTATAAAATTTGTGATTTTACAATTTTTTAGATATTTTATAAATTATAAGAATGATGTCAAGGTCATTTATTAATAAAATTGGTCCATCTTTATTAATTTAAATGAATTGTTTGAAGGGAGATATTTTATCCTGCATACAAACATTGCTAAAATGTTTCCATTTCAAATTATATTTTTAAATAATTTTGTTGTGGATGATGAGAGAACATAACAGTTGGACATCAACTAAATGGATAACAAAAAGACTAATAACAGGAAACCTCAGGGTGCTGCTGAAAGAAAAAAAAGTTATTGCCAAGCAAACTGAGAACATATTACAAAGAGTAGTGTAATGCCCAACACAAAACCAGTAATTGGCAATTAGAGACTGGTGTTAGGCAAAGAAACGATGCTGGAAGCAAAGTGAGTGAAAATATGTTCCTGGAAAACCAATTTTATGATTTACAAAATATAAAAAAATATGTTAGCTAGAAATATCAAACAAAATTTTAAGCAACTGTTGTGAATCAGAAAAACAAAAAGGAATGTTATGATTCCAACTGTTTTGGCTATTTTGCACAATCTATGATTCAACATGCAAACAATATTAGTGCACATGCATTTTTTTCCCCATTCATGTCTCTACTAACACGTCGTTCATTTCAGATCGGTAAAATGACAATAACATTTTCTATATGTACTTCTTTACACTGGGGCACATTGGTGCAGGTTATTCATTCTAAAATTTGTGTGACCAAGAGAAAACAGCCATAGCTTTAGACTAGTTATATGCTTCATCTTTGCTTTAGGTGGTGACATATATTGTTTTGTTAGTCATTGTCTGAACACTGACAAGATGCTAGCAGGATAAAATGCAATGTGAGAATTTAACATTTTTCCAAAATGTACAAAATCAAAGTATTTCAGACATGAATATCACCAAAGCATGAAAAACCGGTGGGTGACATCATTGGGATTAAACAGGCAAAAACAAAAATATATTGGGACTAAACAGAACAAAAATACCAAAACCAAAGAATCTACTATACAAAAGGTGGGTAGGTAGGTACATTAGTCAGTCAGGCAATTACTTGTTGAAAGAATGGATCATTTACAGAGTATATAATTCTGTGTGTGCATGACTTCACAACAGTTTGAGAAGTAAGTATATTTTGTTGTGTGACTGTTAAATCTTACCAAGAAAATGAAGATTAACATTTTGTTTACATATAACATTTACACTTACCAGTAAAAAGTTTGGACACAACTTTTCATTCAATATTTTGTCTTTATTTTATTATTACATTTCATAATTCCTTCAAGACTGTATCGAGAGAATTCAATATTTTGTCTTTATTTTATTATTACATTTCATAATTCCTTCAAGACTGTATCGAGAGAATGCCAAGAGTGTGCAAAGCAGTAATCAAAGCAAAGGGGGACTATTCTAAAATATAACAAATGTGTTTAGTTATTCTACATTTTTTTGTTTGGTACGTAATTCTAAATAAGTTTGCTTCATTGTTTTGATGTCTTTATTATGTATCTACAATGTAAAGAGAAACAGAATGAGGAAAAGCCACTGGATGACAAAGGTGTGTCCAAACCTTTTACTGGTAGTGTGTTTCTGTATTGTTATAGATCTAAACAATGGTAAATGATTAAAATGGTAATTGTTTATTGACAGCACTGTCAGACCTTTAACATAAAATTTTACTTATGTGTTTTTTCTTCTGTTTTTTCTTCTTAAGGCCTGTTAGGTTTTGGCTGGGTACGGCTCAGTCTCTGCTCTACTGTAATGAGCACGGAGTCCTGGGAATGTTTTCTGAGGAGGCTAAGAGCTGTACCTGTCCTGTGGAACAGCCCACCTGCCAAGGAGCAATCCCATGTGTTGTGGGCACCTCTCCCAATTCCTGTTCCCAGTGTGCCACTGACAATGCCACCCGATGTGGAGCCTGTCACCATGGCAATGTCCTCCATCTTGGCTCCTGTCGTCCGAGCATCGGGGCTTCCCTAGACCATTATCTGAACTTTGACCTGGACATGCCTGATGCTGAGGTTCTCGCAGCTTCTATTAACCACATTTATACAATTCCAGTAAAAAGTCTAAATACATTCACATTGGGCATAAATGTCATAATAACTTTGGCCGTTAGGAATCCAATCAAGAAGTTATTTTTCAAGTGTGGGACAATTATACAACCAAAAACGTCAGTGAAATTCAAAAACAGGTAGACAAAAGGCTCAAATATAAACATATTATCTGCTAAGATGATTGAAGTCCCTTAGAAAACTGCACCAAGATCACATGCTTTTTGCATAACTTGCTGGATATTTGTCCATTCAGCTTGGCAGAATTGTTCATTTGATTGGGTTGGGTTCAATTGGTTGGTTTCCTGGCACAGACCTGGCTTTTAAGCATAATCTAAACATTTTAAAATTATTCAATGTGGGGCTATGACAATACAATTCCAGAGGTCTGCTTTTTTCATTCCAAAAGTGGTTTTGATGTGTGTTTAGGATCAGTGCTTTGTTGGGACCTTCAATTCTATCCAGGTTTAAACGATCTGACCTAAACCTTCACCCTTAGAACAAAGGGCATTGGTTTGGATGTTTACGAACCACCAAGGCTCAAGCCTTGAGATGTGCCTCGAGCCTTGAGATGGAAACTAATGATGGTAGAGGTTCCCAGGCTGTTAAACTAGCATTAGAACTGGTGTGGTGCAAAGGTGGATGGAATTATAAAAAGGGAGGAATACCTGCAAATTTTTAACTTATCCTTAAATCAGAAGTTAGATGGTTGAAACTTAGAAACATAATGAGCTCCAAAAGGACAAAGAAAGCAAAGAGATCAAAAGTAGTTTTGGAATGGATGGAACATCCCAACCTCAAGCTTTTGGACTGATGCCAACTTTAAGTGTACTTAAAATTTGTGGGGTATGTTTAAAAGGCAAGTACCGTAAATTCCGGACTACAGAGCGCACCTGATTAAAAGCCGCATGCTCTAATTTTAGAAAGAAAACCAATTTCATACTTGTACAAGCCGCACCGGATTTTAAGCCGCGGGTGTTCCACTTTGTAATATGAGATATTTACAGAGAAAGATATTATACGTGAGGATTTTTTTTACTTAATCCGTATGGTATTAAAAACAAATGCATATTGCAAATGCTTTTTTTCATACAGTGCCTGTAACACGGCTACATTTAAATATACGTACGTTATCAGTAACACACAAATTACGTTGCTTATGCTTTTTTACTGAACAGTGCACGAACAACATTCCAATATCTCCTAACTGATATATACTGCAGCCTACCAGGTCAAAAGTCATTGATCGCCTTCTTCATCTTCTTCCTGCGCACTGAAACCATCAAAGTCCTGTTCTTCAGTGTCCGAATTGAACAGCCTCAGGATCTTGTCACTCACTTCAGCCTCTTCGTTGATGCTCTCACTTGAGCACACCCGGTCCCCTTAATCACGCAGCAGTCCAGCCTTTCGAAACCCGTTGGTGATTTTCCATGTTGATGAGGGTGAATATAAATGACTGATTTACAATACCAGTAATTGAATTGTGAAAGTGCTCTTGATTTATCGCACAAGTTCATTGGACCTCTGTGAACTACTCATCAATTTCATTGGTCTACTGAAAAAAAAACATGCATTAGCCGCTCCATTGTATAGGCCACAGTGTGGGAAAAAAGTAGCAGTTTATAGTCCAAACAGTTTAAATGAAATCAAAAAATTGTACCAAAAAGGGCAGTCAAATATCCAGGCAAAATTATGTCAAAATCTTGTAGATGGCAACAAAAAAGGTATAATCGAGGTGTAATTTGCTAAAGGCCATCTAAGACATCTAATCAAACATTAGGGGGCCTCTATGTTCAGACTGTAGCCATGTGTGGATTAGAGATAATCTGCCAGATTGTCAATCTTCTTTATTCACATTGTTTGTTTTGTTATCATTCTACCCTTAGAAAAGAACAGTTCAAATTCCTCTTTATGTTCAAAATTCTTATGACACTCATGCCCATATTTAATATGTAAGCTTTTCATAGGCGGTTTTTATCCTCCAATGTTACTGGAACCTTTTGTGTAATATAAGACAGAAGGTGTCACTGATAATAGTAAATCACTTGCCATTATGGTCACTGTGCCAGACAATTGCATGACCAAAAAGTAAATCAAAAGCCTTCACTTAAAACTGGTTTAAATTACAAAAATTTTTCAGAAATCATTTTATTGTTTAGAAGGTTAGGAGAAGTCAGTTCAAAGGCAGGTTATTGAAAGTGCACACTGACCTTTAGTTTCTTTACATTTTCCATAATTTTGAATATTTTCAATTAACCTTAGAGAAATATGACTTCAAAGTCATAACAGAAACATTGCTTATCTACTGATTCTTCCATAGGTGAAGTTCCTGCTTCAGCGACTGGACAGCAGAATAGAGGTCCATGCCATTTACATCAGCAACGACGTCCGCTTGGGAAGCTGGTTCAATCCTGCCTGGAGGAAGAGGATGTTACTTACACTCAAGAGCAACAAAAACAAATCCAACCTCATCCACATGCTAATGGGTATTTCTTTTCAAATATGCTCAACTAAAAATTCAACACTGGAACCTGTGCCTGTCATTTATGTGAATCCTTTTGGGGGCAGCCACTCAGAAAGCTGGTTCATGCCTGTGAATCAGCCTGAATTCTCTGACTGGGAGAGAACTAGACTGGACAGCATTCCCAATGCACAGTGTTACAACTGGACACTGTCACTGGGAAATAAGTGGAAGTCTTTCTTTGAAACAGTACACATCTACCTACGGAGCCGCATAGTCACAGACGATCCAACGGTGAATGAAACTCTCTTTTATGAACCCTTGGATTTGGATGATCAGACGTCAAACATGGGCTACATGAAGATCAACACTCTTAAAGTCTTTGGATATAGCATGCACTTTGACCCTGAAGGCATTAAGGATGTTATTCTCCAACTCGACTACCCCTACACACAGGGCACACAGGACGCAGCCTTTCTGATGTTGCTGGAGATGAGAGATCGGATTAACCGTCTGTCTCCACCAGCGCCGCAGCCACTTGACCTGTTTTCTTGTCTGCTGCGCCACCGTCTCAAGCTGTCTGCAGGAGAGGTGGCACGAATCAAGGATTCTCTGCAGATCTTCAACTCCAAGCTCCCTAATGCTTTTCCCGAACCTGACCTGGCCCAGCTTTGCAGCTAGCTAGATTAGCACTCTTGGTTCAGGAGTTTTACTACACCCAGAGTGAAGTTGATGCTTCATGGACAGTCCTAGTTTGATGAACCAACTCTGAAATCTACATGCTGGGCCTTTCTATTCCTCATTTTTTGTTCGTTGGTAGGTGCAGCTTTATCCTTCTTCAGAGACTCTGCTTTGCCAACTGAATGGAGTACTTTTGCTATTACTGCCATGCATTTGGCGAGCTCTCTGACCAGACCAGGTCAAGAATCGTATCTATTCTCAAAAGTATTTTTCTGGTTTGGAACTGCAGAAATAATCTCTGTTAAGATCTGATCTTTTAAGAGGAACTTTGGAGTGGTGTTGGAAAAATTAGTCAAAAGAAGAGGACTTTCATTTTATAACTATTTTCTTCAGAAACAGAACAATTGGGTTGGAGGTGGTGGGTGGTAATATTATCCATGTGGTGAATAAGTTATGTTATGCTTAACAGTTTGAAATTTGATAATCCTGGCCCCTGCTGATGTCTTTGAGTATTCCTTTTTAATCCACATCTTCCATTTTATCTGGCATTTTAAAACGTATATCTATTCTTAACATCCAAATGAGAAGCTTGTTAGTGATGTTCTGTTCATGGTGGTGTGTCTGTGCCAAAGGCAGATGAACACATTGGCAATCTGGGTGGAAAAAAAACATTGGCATATGCTGTCTTTTCTTACTCGTTTAACCTGAAAATACAAGAATGAAATCAAATAACGAGATGACAAGGAGGTCTGTGGATGTATTGCTGTAAATAATGCTCCATTTAATTCAAGATTGTGGACAAGTGCACATTGCTTTCTAGATAACTGAGTAAAAAGACCAAAAAAATGTTTATAACAAAACAGACTCATGCCTTATATGGAAAGTTAATATTAAAACAAGAAGCACATTTAATTTCTGTGTTTGGTTTTGAAGCAAAGGTTCTTTGGCTTTTTATATTTCTACAAGGACAGAACAACAGACACAATCTCCGGAGTATGTGATAATGTAGATTTTCTATGTACAGCAAATGCCAGTCACATTTTCTGCTCTTGTTTTGATTCAGTGTTGTGGAAAAATTTAAAACCTTTCACAGTGCCCACCAGTACTTGCACTATGTAACTGTTCTGCAAAATCTCCAGTTATACAAAATCTCTGTAACTGATGGATCTTTTTTGGCTTTTAATATGGTTTTAAAAGTTTTTAACAGTTTGGTTTAGTCTCATGTTTTTAAGTCATTATTTACTTTTATTTTTTTAATCTAGCTTTTTTTATTCTCTCTTTTTATGTGGCTCAAAATTCTGCAGCAGTTATCACAGCAAATGCACGGTCAAAAAGTTTATCTCGGGCAGTAAGGGTCCTCTTCAGAGTTGCAAGTAAGACACTTGATATGATGATACATTTACTTTACCATTTACTCACTGGAGGTCAGTATACTGTATGTCATTTTCAACTGTTTTGTGCTCAGCTTGCTAAAGTAAAAGCAAAGTGTTTTATCTATTTGAGAGTTTGTTCTTAATTTCCAAAAAACTTATTTCAAAACCTTCTATAACTGCCAAGAGGTCGGCTAGGAAGTGGTTATTTGTTGCCCCACAACTTTTTAATCAATCTCAAGGTCATACACATGTAATCACATTTCTACAACAATCTAGGGAAGTAGATGGTGTGTTCAATTTCCACTTAAAAGTTTGGATTACCATATTCCAAGTAAAATAATGAAACAGAAGAATCTACTTTAAATCTCAAAGTACCTCCACAAACAACCTTTCTGTTCATATTCAATTCAATTCCAATAAAAATGATGTTGAAAGTTACGGGTATAAACTCGTTTGCACTTCTGACAGTATGCATCTCATTAAACTAGTACCATGCAGCACTGTTCTGTTTGTGAACATGTTTCCTATCTCACCATTTATCCTGTCATATCTGAAAGCAATACTTCAGTGGGTCCAAAAATGAAGGAATGACGCACATTTTGTGAAGCATTAAATTTGGTCAAGTCTTTGTTGCTTATAATGTGAACCATTTTTATAGTGTATAGTGTCTTTTCATTTCCCAAGTGGTCAAATATTTATTATTTCAGTTAATCCAAGAATAAGTCACACTGGAACCACATTAACCATTCAGCATGCTGAGGTGAGTGAAACTTTATCAGTGCAGATGTGATGTCTACATGTTTCCTGCATGAGATTCAGTAAATGTTATTCAGAGCAATGCTGTGACATAAGGCTATTATTTATGTTCTTTGAACAAAAGGCTGAGAAGCCATAGTGTTACCAGGGTTGGTGTTTTTAATGCATAAAAGGCAGAGAAGTACATTTGTTGGCTGTCTTTACAGCTAATTTTAGTTAGTCTGATAACTTTTGCAAATTACACTGGTTTTCCAACTTGCAGCTAGAAGTTTAGCTCCGGATGACCTCATTCTTAGATTCAAGATCTGACTGCCAAGTAAAATTAAATGCTGTAAGAGAAAACTTTAAAAAAAACTTTAAAGAACATTTCATCAGGTCATCAAGGTCATCAAGAGTTTTTTTTATATTTTGTCAGCCTAGGAAAAAAATATATCAATATGTTATTCCTGTGTCTATAGGTCTTTAGCTTCTTAATGCTTTTAGCATCCACCTAAGCTATTTAGCAATGCCTGTGCTTATTTCATACGCAAATATTGTTTTTTGTCATCTGCCTAAATGCAAGTGTCTTGTACAAGGCAATCTACGGTGGACGGTGGAAATAGCTTCTTTTGAGGTGAGCGGATGGTGACTCAAAAAGACAAAATGACTAGTCTGAATCAAAGAAACAAAGGATGCCCTTTTCAGATGACAACGCATATGTATTACAAATGCGGACTAAAGAATAAAAAAGTGATGTCTCTTAACCAATTTTTAGGAATAGGTTAAATTACTACAAATATAATGTAAACAGCACAAAAAGTAAGGAAACCTAAGTTTGGTCAATTAATTATTTGTTATTACATTGCTTCCTGGCAATGTAATAACAAAATCAGTTTTATCCTTCATTTATCCTGTTGCAAAATGGCTTATTCTGCTATTAACTCTTGTTTGGTGTTGTTTATTGATTGAATTTGTTAATTTAACAAGCAGGTGCCTCAGTAGTATGTGGGAGAACTACCGAGGCAAGTGTTGTGGAATTTTCTTATCAAAGTGGGTAGAAGTTGACTCATAACAAGAGAAAATCCGGACTTTGTCTCAATAAGTTTTATTCAAAGGCATTCAGCGTTTGAAGACCCTGACACTGAGGTTAGTCAGTGAAACAGAGCCCCGAACAACATTTACACACAGTATTTATACCAGAACATGACTGTGTTATCTCAACTTCCAAGAGTCTGTGTTTTACGACCCTAGACCCTTCTCGGGTTCAAAGGTGACAAGGTTACCTAGGAACAACCATCTACTCTCCCAAAGGCATCACCCTGAAAAATGGCCTTAACCATTAAACTTCTGATAATGACTTTTACAGCTTTCTCCAATAACACAGAGGTTCAGGGGAGTGAGGTAACCCAAAGGTCATACACTGTGGAATGCTTACTGCAAGAATTTCCATCACACTCCTTTCTTCTGATTACAAGATAATCACAACTAAAGGAAAATTATTCAAAACCCTCAGCTAACAAATAATCCAAAGCCATTCTAGTTTGCAAACTCATCGTTCTAATAGCTTAGGCTGATTGAATAAGTTGTGACCGTAGGTAGTAAATGAGCTAGATAACATACTCCAGACCAAGTAGCAGGCAGATACAGATATGATCTATTTCCACACATCCAACCCATGTTCTTAGGACACAAAAACCCATCTCTACTAGGAAAAGTAACAAGAACCCTGGTTAATTTACCTGCCATGCCATACAACTAACCTCCATCCGGTAAGGCTGTAAGATTAAGAGTTAACACAAAAGGATCTGGAGCCAAAGATTCTGAAATAGTATACGGATCAGTTCTGACAGGACAAGGTCTAGATGTATTACTGTGGGTCAAGGCACATGAAACTGGTATAAAAGTTTTACAACCCTCCGTCTTTCCAAGGAAATAAGGTGTAGCAATACAAATATCTGGATCTTTAATCGGATTTCTAATACCCCGAATTCTATAAAGAGTTCCTGTAGAAGCACATGTTAAATTAGTCTCACTAGAAAATCTACTAACATTTCTGCTTTTTCTTACAGTATAATTCCTCACAGTTTTGATGCATCAGTTGCCACCAAACATTATCAGCATGATCATAGTAGTCAGAAAAGTGATGGATCTCTCTCCGAATCCGCTGATGAGTATTATTAACACAATTCCTCAAATTAGCCTTACATTGTCTTTGCTGTACCTTTTCCCAAATGAACACAAGAGTTATAAAAATACTTGAAATACCAATCATTAGCATCAGAACAGACCATCTTCCATTTAACTGCATCGTGACCTTGAAGTGGAATGTCCTTTCTTCTGGTACTGAAAGCAAACAGTTTTTTCTCAAAGAAAACAAATTATAAACAACTTTAAAAAAAATAATAATAAAAAAAATCCTGCTGCCTCTCCTGAGTGGCTTCTGCGCTTCAAGCTGCCCTGTTACCAGTCTGGTACAGGTGGGCGGTCGTAGGAAGCTCCTCTAGAAATATGTTTAGAAACAGGAACTCTAACCAGCTTGAAGTTAGGCTTCCATAGTCCAACTTATGATTTTTAACTTTCAGGCAATGCGATGGCCTTAAGTAGATTCTGAAATAACGTTGCACTGCCCAAGGGATTATTGTGCCCTTGTAAGAACAGTGTTCTTCAACCACCTGTTCAATCACTCGCCAGTGATCAGCTTACAGTTCTTTGTCTTGTGGTGGTCCGCTGTCCTCACACCTTTCAGGCCGTGGATGATCCAGTTGGAAGATGACTTGTGTCCTGGAAGCCAGATGAAGCTGGAGGAGCTGGAGCTTTCCTGCAGCTTTCCTGCAGCTTTCCTGGGTGTCTAGTAGGATCTGATATGGGCCATTCCAGCGCCTGGACTTCCTGTGTTTTCTCCTAAATTCTCTGACCAGAATCCAGTCGCCAGGAATAAAGGACTGGAGGGTGGAAGTGGTTGTTTCTGGTAATGCAGCCTTCACCGTCTGTGAAACTTGAGAAAACACAGTGGACAGGTTTTGACAGTAAAACAACATCCTATCTTCACACAAAGATGTGGAAGAAAATTATCTTGGCAATATCCGCATGTCCAAATTAGGAGACCTGCCACACAGCACTTCAAAAGGACTGAGATTTGCCTGTGTCCTTTGTCTCAATCTCATATAAGTGAGAACAATAGGCAGAGCCTTCACAACACTTGGCTAACTTTCAATTCAAAGTCCCATTCTCAAACCTAAGTGCTTAACTACATGAACTTCATCAAAACATCCAACAAATCCAAAGAATTGATCTTCTGACTTCACCTGATATACTAGCAATGACCATCAGCTAAATATTCTGAATATCAAAAATGTGACATGATGTTTGAGGAAGGTCTGATTACAGGTCAATATTTCATAGTTTCAGAATACCCAAAAAGAATTTCAAAAATGGTCTAATCTATGGAGATATAAAATTTCACAAAAAATCAACACCATAATTTCAGAGAGGTTTTCATAATGTGGTCTTAGGGAGCTATGCACCATTTATATAAACAAAGTACAACGTCTCTCTCGCATTGTCACTAAGTCCTCACTGGAGGTATGAGCTACCCTTTTTCCCATGAGTGCTAAAACTTTTGGAACCCCATGTTACTTTATTCTGACATTCCCCTCTTCTGGCGCAGGGTCCAACCCATGCGACAATCCAGCAAAAAGTTTGTACAAAAATGTTTTAGTAACCAAGATCACATTACATAGAACCAAAGAAATGAATTCTGACATAACTATGTGTCACTATGAATTTAACGAAAGCAACATAAAGAAAATCCAGATGTTTTTAACTGCAATTCAGTTCCATCAACAACTAAACACAAACTTTAGTTATTCAGTTCATCAATGTCTCACTTAGAAATTAGTCACACATCATCCTAATTTGTCTTGTACAAAGATGAGTATTAGATTAATGGACATCTAATGTAATTCAGATGAATAAACCCTACAAATTGAATCAAATAAATAATTCCCACCAAGTATAAAGGCATGACTCTGATTCTTTATCAAAAATATATTCCTTACTTTTGCATATCTTGAACTGTCAGCTAGCTTAATGGTACCAGGGAAACTTTCAATCTAATAAATCACCAATGATTCTGCATGCAAAACTAATTCTTCAAACTAGTTTAAACTATTTCATTAACCTTTTAATAATAAAACACATAAATCTAAAAGTCATGCTACATCCTTAATCATTATACAAAAAAAAACATGTTATTAAGGCAACAATCACTACAAGCATTTTGACTCTATTGTCTCTTAAACAATGTTAAAACTTGGGAAGGGAGGTGCTGAGCGTTACCATGACAGCAAAGGCATGAACCAATCTAGTAGGTGGGCGGAGTCAGGCAGAACTAACCTCTGATTGACAGCCTATGGGCGGACCCCACAGTTTCTTCATTCCATCCCACATTAATGAAACTTAAACTACAAAAGTGTTAACATGCACCTACCTCAGAAACAAGCTGCTTCTTAATTCTCCTGAAAACTCAAAGTTTAATCAATCTGAGATTTAGAAACATTATTCCAAACATGGATTATTGTTTCATGCAACATATAATCAAACATTCATACCAACAAAACAAAGACAAAACATCAGAGACAGACAAATGGCCAAATTTGAAGCTTCAAGAATTCAAAGAAATTTTTAACAATCTCTTTTCAGAATATGTTTTCTCAACCATATCTTTTAATGCTATAATTGATCAATGTTGTTATGACAATCTTCAGGATCCTTTTTAAAAATGAGTGCACATAATCCAAAGAGATCTCAAAGTATTTAGAAGCACAGCAACAGTTTTCTCTTATATGAATCCAAATTTACTGATGCTGAAACCTTTTGCTAATTCTTTGTACTGTAACTCTATAATAATAACTACAATCCTGAGAGTTATTGTTATAATTCTCTTTTTGTTTGGCTCAATTTGATCGCAGCTGCATTGCAGAATTTCAAGTTAAATGCAAAGAAGTATTTTTAATTTAATTCAATTCAAATTCAAAGATACTTTATTGATCCCCAAGGGGAAATTAGAAAAGTCAGCATTGACATTTTTATGGTATACCCAAACTAAACAAAACTGCAGTGTTTGACTTAATCAGAAATTAAGATAAGAAGCTTGTCTCCAAACTGGACTTTTTCCCACATTGTGTTTAAAAAAGAACAAACATCATTTTCTTTAATTTGGCTATTTAAATTTTGAGAGTTGGGAAAAACTTATTACTAGAACCCCTCTTTTACAATCCAAATGCTGATAAATGTTTCAATATTTTATCTCTTAATAATCTGAAATCACCTTGTGTATCTTTGTACTCATATGTATTCTTTTAATCTTTAAACCTTAAGAAATCAAACAAGGAGACTTGAGTTTGAGCCGACCATCCTCTTACTGTTAAGAGAGCCTTTATTGCTTTTCTTTTCCTAAAATGAAGGATTTTACTTGTCTTTATTCCGTTATACAAGTCCTAACCTTGGTTCCAAAACTAAACTCTTCAACCCCAATCTGTGTTCCCCAGAGTAGAAATTTTGAGTATTATTGCATTTCAAAGTCACCAAAATGACTGGAACTCATCATTGGCTTAGATCTATTTTAATAAGTAATCAGCCTACCTTTAATTAAGTCTTATAATTTCATGGACCCAAAATCTATGGCTTACAGGCTTCAGGAGTCCAGGAACCACAAGTTGAGTACTACTGCATTGAACAATGGTGTTAACTTTCTGCAGAGATTGAAGGATTGGCTAAATATATTATTTCTGCTTGGACAATAATCAGATTTAAAATCATTAGTTCACAGCTCCTAATTTACCTCAGATCATATTTGCTTCTAACCCAGTTCATAAGAAGCTTCAGACAAACATTATGCTAAAAAACCAAGAACAAAACAAAAACCAGATCTGTTTTAAAATAAAGAAAAAGCATGCTTAAAAACTTAATACTGTGGTGGAAAATAACTCCACGGTTCTGAAGGCCTTTTCATGCAGTCTTTTAGGAAGCATGAGATTAGTTTAATTTTTGTGTGGTACCACTGTCCAAACAGATTCTTTCTAAATAACCCAATTTTTTCATACTCATTGTAAAGGTTTGTTTTACCAAGAGAAATGTGTTTAACAAAGCCAATTACTCTCAAAAGTTTTTAAAGTTTTTAGCTGGTGATATCTTAGAAAACAACAAGTGTTTTAATATTTCTATGCAACACAGAACTGATCAGGTGTCCTTTCCGTCTCCAAAGGGAGAAAAAAGAACCTGCAGAACCAACCTTTCATAGTTTTTGTCAGGACCTGATATAAGGTACAGTGTAAATCAACACGCTGCATGAATCAGAAGAGGGAAGAAAAAAACTAATATAACCTCTTCCCAGCAGCTGCTGTGAAAAACAATGAATTTGTACTTTCCATAAGCGTCAGTTAGCACTTGCGGACAAAACTGCACCAAACTGTAAGTATTGTGTCAGAAACTGTATGAAGACCATCTGCAGTAAAACTAAGCCTGTTTTAATGAGGTCTCTACCCATTAGATTTATGGAATACAAAATCTGACAACAAAAAATAATATCTGAAGGAGAAACCCATCAGGTTTTACGCATGCGCTGGGTTTTAAAAATACTCCTTCATGAGATCTGTCCTGAGAATAACATAGAAACACTTGGTTACTGCTGAGTTTTGGAGATGTTGTAACTTCCTCTGCTTTTAATAACTTTTAATAACTAGAATAATTTACCCTGAATATTCCACGACGAAAGAGAACTTGTTTCTCTAAAATAATTAACTGGAAAGTATCAAATGAGTTAAGTTATCACCTTTTTAAAGATACTTTTCTAACCCTAAAATAATATTTTAACCTGCTATATCTGTCAACGTCAAGCAAGCGTCACATGAGCAGCGGTTAATAAGCGTTCTTCATTGCAGAAAATAGGAAAAGATTTATGTAAATGTGTGTTTGTTTGTACGTTACCCCCATCAGTTTCTAAATCGCTCCAGAGTCAGACTGTCATGGCACACAGTCCTCTATCAGTCCAAAAAACAACCAGGCCCTTCCCCGGTCTGTTGGTGAGACATTCAATCATTCTTTGTCCACTTTAACTTCTCCAGGAGGGAGAAAGAAGAAACTTTGCTCCGGTTTCTCTTCTGCCCGCATAAGATGTGCTTTCAATATAAATCCAGTGTATCACTCTTCTGGCTCTTGCAAACAGCATGGATCGTTGTCCATCTCAGTGGGTCCAGACTTCTTCTGAGTTTTGTTTTTTTTTCTTGTAGAAAGTCACACTGCGATTTTCAACATGCAGGAAGGCAGATCTCTCTCTTTCAGGCCGTGCTGGAGAAGCGTCTCTGGTGGAGTAGCCATGGAGAAGGGCAGGTTTCTAAGGTCCAGACTCAAAAACGCAGATGTTGAACTTAAATCCCATATATGTGTGTATTTGTGTGTGAGAGAGGCAAAAGAAAAGTTTAGTATAGGTTCAGATTTTGTACAAATACATATTATCAGTCAGTCAGTCAGTTGTCCCCCTGCCTGTCACTTCCTTCCACAACATGAACTATAATCCTTTCTAAAACAACTTTCTTTTCGCATCTCTAATGTCCCTTTTCAATTTTACCTTCTTTTCCGACTGATCGCAATATTTAAGACAAACAAAACTTCCTTCAGGAAAGTTTGAACTCTTTAACCCCTTAATTGATGCACTCTGTGCTTTTTAATCTTTTCTTATGTTTTTTTATTTATTTTTCCATCAACTGTTTTACTTGAAACTTTTTAAACTATTTAGCTTATTTACACTCAAACTTCCACGCTGTGAAAAACCAAACTTATCTTCCAAATTAAAGCACATTTAACACAATCATCCCCACTTTTTCCTTTCATTATTTTATAAATCAGAGTCTGGAGGAGGAGACACCCCTGATGCCTCAAGGTTCCGGAACCATTTTTTTTTACCTGTTCAGCGGCACGTCTGCCCACTGGCTTTTCTCCTTTATGAGGTGTAGAAAATTGCTAAAAACCACCCGCAAAACCCTGTGTTTTGCTTTATCTTATTGTTACCAATAAGAACCTCCCTGCAATTCCTTTTGCAGGGTAACCGGGCCCTCAGCTGATGTCCTCCCTCTCGCAACTCTGGAACCTAATTAATTAGTTAGGAGATGATGGTTAATGTGTAATAAAAATAATAATATACATTATATCATACAGAGCAACTTCTCACCCAGATATATTTGAAGACAAATTGTTCGGATCTAATCAGCCAGACGCCGCAGGCGGGCATGAGGACTCCACTACCGTAATATGGAGGTGGACTGAGAACAACTCTCAGGCTGGCCAGGCGTCCGTGTCCCATCCTGCGGTCTCCTCTGGCACGTTAGATCCTGTTCGTGACGCTAAAATTGTTGTGGAATTTTCTTATCAAAGTGGGTAGAAGTTGACTCATAACAAGAGAAAATCCGGACTTTGTCTCAATAAGTTTTATTCAAAGGCATTCAGCGTTTGAAGACCCTGACACTGAGGTTAGTCAGTGAAACAGAGCCCCGAACAACATTTACACACAGTATTTATACCAGAACATGACTGTGTTATCTCAACTTCCAAGAGTCTGTGTTTTACGACCCTAGACCCTTCTCGGGTTCAAAGGTGACAAGGTTACCTAGGAACAACCATCTACTCTCCCAAAGGCATCACCCTGAAAAATGGCCTTAACCATTAAACTTCTGATAATGACTTTTACAGCTTTCTCCAATAACACAGAGGTTCAGGGGAGTGAGGTAACCCAAAGGTCATACACTGTGGAATGCTTACTGCAAGAATTTCCATCACACAAGCAATATCCACCTCACCACTCTGCTCTGTGGGGATGAGCATTGGTGTCTTACAGAATAGAGTTTTGTCCCTAAGAGTGAAGTTATGGGATTGCTGTTGGTTGCAGAGTCTTAATCCTGATATCTCTCTGCATTTAGATTGCCTCCAATCATGACAAGATTTGTTTTGTGCTGTTGCACACCATCATATTGCCTCCACCATAAACAGTGGAACTGGCTTAAAGGCTTTAGCATGTTTTTAACAGGTACAATCAACATTCTCAATAATGTTGCTTCTCCCACAAATGCATCTTCCTTTTTCCTTGTGGTACCATTTAAAGGGAAATAAAGTGATTTTCTTTGATATAAGATTTATTGCTGGGAAGTATTGTTAAAACAAAGAAATAATACATTTTTGGTAATAAGCATACTAAGTGGTAGGATCATTAATTTTTCAATGATTCTGATCCAATTTGAACCATGTAATTCATCCTAGTGATTATTTCTCTGATAAAGTGAGCTACCCCAGGCTTTATTATTTAAATAAAATAAATATAGGAATTAGGCAGCCTGTTAAAACAGCTATTTGAAAGATGTATGTTTACTGTATGTTATTATCTGAATCACATCTGATCAAATGCTGTCATTGACAGATTCAGAGCTGGGCTACAACTGACCAGTGGATGACCTTTGCCTTATATTGAAGCGCAGATTATCATTAGAGAGTATTTGCCTTATTTTGTTTATGAACATATTAATCATGACCAGGGTTATAATTACAATAGATAATTCTTTAAAGCAGCCATTTTTCTCTTCCAAACATCCAGAGGTCATTTTAGCTGGACTTGCACCAATCCTTGAACTTGCTCATTATTTTACTAAAGGAATATCCAAAACATAATCTGAAAATTAAACATTAACCTCACCTGCTAAAAACACATTGTCCTGCTCTATTTTTTACTTCCCAGTGAATGAATAAAACTGTGTTTTCAGGATTTTTTATAGTACCACAGGAAGTGGAATCATCTTTCACAATATTTTATTTTTGCACAATAAAAGTTGTAATACATGGTAATTTACGGATTTATTCTTGAATGTTACTTTTGAAATCCTTTGACTTTTTAGGTGTTGAGGTAAAATTTGCTAAATAAGTTGAAACAAAAAAAACAATAGGTAGAATTTAAAGCAAAGTGATGCAATTTAATTTAAATTGGCAAACTGAAAAAGTTATCATTTCTTTATTCTAGTGTCAATAATACAGGCAAACCACCAGTCATTTACATATTTATAATTCGGAACTAGGCAACACCCTATACAGCATGTACCTTACAAATGTATATTTTAATGCATTTTACTGGTAAAAGCTTAATAAACCTATAAAACTTCTTCTGTAGACAACGCGGCAGTTATTTTATATATGGTTATTTACAGGCCTGTTCAAGCACACAATGAGTGTCTTTGTGGGTGGATGTGCTGACAAGCACGACTCTGATGTGTAGGAGGCACAGGAACCGACTGAGGTGAGAGTTAGCTTCAACATGCCGAGTGTGTCCACTCTGTGAACTATTATCATTCATTAGAGCCGGCTGTCAACCTTTCACTCACACTCTTACCTTTCCTCTACCTCATCTCTCCCGTAATGCCCTTCAGCAGTCTGCTAAGAGCTGTCATTCTGTCAGCCCTCCATCAGCCTATCGATTCGCTGATCTTTGTTAGAGCATGGGCACATTCTTGCATGTCTATTTCACTATATAGTAATCACTTTTCTTTTTTACTTTTTTCAGTCCATCCACTACCTGATGGTTTCTTTAGCCAAAAAACACAACCAGACTGAAATAAAACATGTGAGTCATGTTGGACACATTGTTTTAAAGAGATCCTTTATTGTTTTAGAGGATGATCGTCAGTTTCGGAGGCCATTCTTTTTGCTTCATCTTACTTTTGCTTCATGTTTGTCCTCTTTTATGTGTTAAACAATACCTTAGTGTGTATGAAACACTGACTTGTTCTTTCATACTGAAGCTGTCGGCTCATATACACCAAGACTGACTATTCAAAAATTGAGGGAATAACACAGAATATTATATGTTAGAAACAGAAAAAAAGAGTTTTGGTGCTGAAAACATGTCTCATACTGGCAGGTTTCAGGCGTCGAATGATACTTAAATGTGATTAGTTGCAGTAGAGTAGGATCTAAAAGTAAGCAAGAGGTGCAAAAAGAGAAATCAGGCAAAAAGAGCAGATTAATGAAAAGGACAGAGTCCAAAAACTTGCATAAATGGAAAAACCAAGAAAGGTGCATAAACAGAAGAATGCATCAAGGACTTGGTACAGAGTCACTGCCTCGGCTTCTCTCCTATTGGCTGAGGTCGAGCCTCTGGGAAGTAAATGCTGTGTCTCATCATGGCTGCCAGCTTGGTTGTGTAAAGGAGCTAGCAGCAGCTAACTCCTGTCATGTTGTTCGCTAAAGAAGTCAGGAGTGATGTGGATTTGGTGGTAGATAGCACTGTTAGTCAGGATAGTTTATTGTATTCCACTGACTCTGAGATAATACTTAATTTTGCTAAAGTACTAAGAGGCACTCATGTTAACGGCCTGCAAACTAAAAGTATGCCTCAGTGATGAACTGTATTCCCAATATAAGCAGGGGAAACATATTTAAAGAACTTCAACATTAAATTTGCATCTTTAAACATTTCTAATTATATTTCTTGAAAATATTCAGCCATACATTTTTCATAAATAAAGCCTGATAAATATGACCAATATTATTTGTTGGAAGAATGTATATAAGTTATCATTGTTCAGTTTAAATCATGTTTATGTTTGAAGTTCTACTATAGTTAAGATGATTCTTTTGATTGTTTTTTAGTGTGAAAAAGGGTTTGTGGAAGGTTAAGGAATGCGGTCTGGAGCGGATCATGCTCTGGACATGACAAGCCTATAGCATATATGGGAATGACTTCACTTTTAGGTCAAAATCTCTGTAAGAATTGGCTGAACAAATTCCTGCTTTTTGCTTGTAGGAATATGAGTTGTAAATAAAAGGCTGGTACAAGGATTTTTCCCTTTGTGTGAAGGAATTGGCAGTTCTGGCAGAGGACTGTCTCACCCTTGCAAGTCAAACTTACTTGGTTAACTTGTGTCTTATTATACACTTGTCTGTGTTTATCAGCTTTCTAACTCTATCATTTCTTGGTCCTTCGAGCCGGATCGCTAGAAATCTGCCGCCTGGGGCCCTGCGGTGCGTGTGGGGTTTCAGTCTGCGCAGCCTTCAGAACGTCTGGACAACAAAAATCCTGCACAGTAAATTCTGTGTTGGTAACCGCCGAAATGACTCAGGGGCACCGGGAAGGTGGATCAACGCATTCCGACAGACAGTGTGAATGAACGCACAGGTAAGACAGAACCAACTAAGTGTATAAAAAGTAAAATACGCAAGCTGGTATGCTTAGCGTTAGCGCTAGATAAGTACGTGAGCCGGTGTGCTCGGCGTTTAACAGAACTGCAGTTTTTAAAGAGGCCTGTTAATAAACAAGGTGTGTGTGTATGAATGCAGAATCACATGATTCACTCAGTGAGACAACCCGAAACCTTGCTGGTGTTGACATAAAGTTGTTGACAGCTGAGATGTGTCGTGGGGAATTCTGATTTGGATATTAGGTGCCATCAAATCTCAGTCTAAAACTCCTGCAATCTCCGAGAGTAGAACTCAATGCGGAAAACAGGATCAAAACTAGGTGTTTGATCTAGAAGCCTGTTTTCTGGGAGATGTTGGGGGCCCGTTGAGGAATTCTGTTTTGATTTGATGGTAGGCTACAAAAATATATATAAAAACTATACCACTGTTAGATAAATATTAAAAAATAGAGCGGAGCCTGAATAATAATAATAAACTAGAGTAAACAGGATAAAAGTATATATAATAAAGCACAAAGAATCAAATAAATAGCGCTAATATAAATTCATGGAAGTAGAACTCAGTTCTTAACAATAGTTTTGAAAAGATATACAGTACAGACCAAATGTTTGGACACACCTTCTCATTCAAAGAGTTTTCTTTATTTTCATGACTATGAATATTGTAGCTTCACACTGAAGGCATCATAACTATGAATTAACACATGTGGAATTATATACTGAACAAATAAGTGTGAAACAACTGAAAATATGTCTTATATTCTAGGTTCTTCAAAGTAGCCACCTTTTGCTTTGATTATTGCTCCACACACTCTTGGCATTCTGTTGTTGAGCTTCAAGAGGTAGTCACCCGAAATTGTTTTCCAACAGTCTTGAAGGAGTTCCCAGAAATGCTTAGCACTTGTTGGCCCTTTTGCCTTCACTCTGCGGTCCAGCTCACCCCAAACCATCTTGATTGGGTTCAGGTCCGCTGACGGTGGAGGCCAGGTCATCTGGCGCAGCACCCCATCACTCTCCTTCTTGGTCAAATAGCCCTTACACAGCCTGGAGGTGTGTTTGGGGTCATTGTCCTGTTGAAAAATAAATGATGGTCCAACTAAAGGCAAACCGGATGGAATAGCATGCCGCTGCAAGATGCTGTGGTAGCCATGCTGGTTCAGAATGCCTTCAATTTTGAATAAAACCCCAACAGTGTCACCAGCAAAGCACCCCCACACTATCACACCTCCTCCTCCATGCTTCACGGTGGGAAACAGGCATGTAGAATCCATCCGTTCACCACTTCTGCGCTGCATAAAGACACGGTGGTTGGAACCACATATCTCAAACATGGACTCATCAGACCAAAGCACAGATTTCCACTGGTCTAATGTCCATTCCTTGTGTTCTTTAGCCCAAACAAGTCTCTTCTGCTTGTTGCCTGTCCTCAGCAGTAGTTTCCTAGCAGCTATTTTACCATGAAGGCCTGATTCACACAGTCTCCTCTTAACAGTTGTTCTAGAGATGTGTCTGCTGCTAGAACTCTGTGTGGCATTGACCTGTTCTCTAATCTGAGCTGCTGTTATTCTGCGATTTCTGAGGCTGGTGACTCGGACGAACTTATCGTCCGCAGCAGAGGTGACTCCTGGTCTTCCTTTCCTGGGGCGGTCCTCATGTGAGCCAGTTTCTTTGTAGCGCTTGATGGTTTTTGCGACTGCACTTGGGGACACATTCAAAGTTTTGCCAATTGTTCGGACTGACTGACCTTCATTTCTTAAAGTAATGATGGCCACTCGTTTTTCTTTACTTAGCTGCTTTTTTCTTGCCATTATTCAATTCAATTCAATTCAGTTTTATTTATATAGCGCCAATTCACAACACATGTTGTCTCAAGGCACTTCACAACAGTCAGGTACATACATTCCAATTAACCCTAACAATTGAACAGTACAGTCGGAGTTAGCTTTTTATTCAAATTATACAAATTCTAACAGTCTAGTCAGTAGGACTATCAGCTGTGTACTGTATCCACCTCCTGCACAACACAACTGACGGTCCCAACCCCATTTATAAGGCTTGAAATCCCACTTCTTAAACCTGGCAGGGCACACCTGTGAAGTGAAAACCATTTCAGGTGACCATCTCATGAAGCTCATGAAGAGAATACCAAGAGATCAAAGCAGTCATCAAAGCAAAGGGTGGCTATTTTGTAAAAATCTAAAATCTAAAAATGTTTAGTTATTTCACACTTTTTGTTTACTACATAATTCCATGTATGTTCATTCACAGGTTTGTTATCTCTGGTGAGAATCTACAGTTTAAATAGTCATGAAAATAAAGAGTCCCATTAAGCGATAAAGGCGTTCTAAAACTTTTGACCAGTAGTGTATGTGTATCCCGTGTGATAATATCACATGTTGGATATTTTTGCTAGTTTGATCTCCTTAAGTTTGTTTCTAGCCTGATTATACAGGGCCTGGTCTCCAATGTGGTAAGCCTCCTATTATGTCCAACACAGCTGCCTCAAATGTGAAAAAACCATGATTTATTGTTGTTGAACATGCAAAAGGTCTTGGTCTCCACACCATGTCCTCACAGAAGCTGATGTATGATGTCACTGCATCAACTAAATGGTTTAAATTGAGGGCTGATGTTTCAAAAACATTTCAATTTGTGGAAGCAAGACAGTTTTGTAGCATATTATGTCCATTTCCTAATAGTTTGAACCACATAGATTTTCAGTTTCTGCTTGTAAGTTGGTTTCAGACGAAACAGGCAGTGATCAGAGACTTCTAACCCTCTTGTGAAACGGTGGTCCAGTGTGTTTTTAATTTTTGGTCAGGCAATTAGATACAGACATGATGTCTGTATCTAGGTAGGTCAGTAAAGAAATGTGTCCTGTTAAAATCCCCAAGAATAATAATAAGAGAGTCTGAGTGTTATAGTTTATCACAAAAAAGATGAAATAAAATAATATACATACATATATATATATATATATATATATATATATATATATATATATATATATATATATATATATATATATATACACTGCTCAAAAAATAAAGGGAACTCTTAAACAACATCCTAGAAACCTGTTTAATATGGGATTTAAATTACATGTCCTGGACAAAAATAACACCAAGATTTTTTACATTATTACCGGAGATCAATTTAATGCCATCCAGGTTAAGTGATTGACTAAGCAGTTTTTTTTTTAAAGACTCCGGTCCAAAGATGACAACTTCAGACAAGACAATGTCTGAATTTAGAAGCAGAAAAGTCATCCAAGTTTTTATGTCTTGAAGACATGCTTGTAGTCTATCTAACTGGTTGGGCTTATCAGGATTTATGGATAAGTAAAGCTGAGTATCATCAGCATAAATGTGAAAATGTATCCAATGCTGCCTGATAATTTTACCTATTGGAAGCATATATATAGTAAAGAGAATTGGCCCAAGTACTGAACCCTGTGGTACTCCACAATTAACCCTGGAGTTTAAAGATGATTTATCATTTACATGGACAAACTGGAATCTGTCAGACAAACAATATTTAAACACTCAAATTCTTGGAATACACAGGCCATTTTACTTGCGCAAGGAGTTCAACAGACATGACATAGCACATACAGTCTCACCAATAACAACCCATTTGAACTAACTAATACAGAGAATGTGTCTCTATTTATCTGCAAGTCTCCCCCCTACTAGGTGCACACAATTTTCACCTTCCCAGAGTCTACTGTCAGAGAGCTCTTTGTCAGAGCTTGGGTGAGATAACATTAAGCAGAAAACCCCTTGCAGAGCATCAGCTCCTTTGGATGCAGTCTCTTGAAGGTCACATGCTTCTGCAAGCAAACCTTTGCATATAAGGTCTCATACTAGGTACAGCTAGTACACAAAGTAATCTAGCAATATATTATATATACATATATTGATAAAGTACTATTAATGCTGTGTAATGAAAAAGACAAAAGAATAAAAGATCTTAACATCATAACAATTACAATTTTTATAACATTTCTCTCCTGTTTAAGACTCTTTTAGTAAATATCAATTGATAAAAGAACAACCACCAAGGCAATATTTCATTAAAACATATGACTTGAATGACAAAGTGAAAACATAAAGAAACACAGGTTGACTGATATCTAAATTTGGTTATAAAGTTGCTGACGTAGATCAGAAGAGCTAATCAAGCCTAAATTTTAATGCCTTTGTTTAGGCCAAATTTGGGGAGGACATTTGTGAAATTCCGCAGCTGATTTCCTTAGCCTATAAGGACTAGGACTGGCAAACCTAAAATAATCACAAAAATGATGTCTCTGGATGTTCAGTCCATTAAGAAGAAGTGTTTTTAAAATATTTACTATTCACTCTTATATCACTAACGTACTAATGTGAAGTAAGTGTCAGGTTATCTATAGGGAGTATTCTTTCTTATGAGGATGTGAGTCACTTTGTATATTATTGACAAAAAGGTTCTTGTCTGTTTTTTAACCAGCCATTTTCGAGTTAGCACTAAGGTACCATACCATACCATACCAACTTTATTTATAAAGCACTTTATACACCGACAGGACCAAAGTGCTGTACACAATCATAAAAACAATGCAAAATGGAAAGAGATTGAATATAAAATACATATTAATGTACAGAGACAATAAATCAAGTAAAAACATCTCAGATTTTGCCAAACACCAAAGAAAAAAGATGGGTCTCAAGGAGTGACTTAAAAACAGTGAGTGAAGAGGCCTGTCTTATGCCCAAAGGAAGATCATTCCAAAGCTTGGGATCTGCCACAGAAAAAGCACGGTCCCCTCTGAGCTTGCATTTTGTTTTTGGCACCTTCAGGAACAACTGATCAGCTGACCTGAGGGAACGTGACGGTCTGTAAGAATGTAACAGCTCAGACAGATAGGGAGGGGCAAGGCCATTAAGAGCTTTAAAAACAAATAAAAGGATTTTAAAATTAATCCTAAAATGTTCTGGCAGCCAATGTAAGGAAGCTAAAATAGGGGAGATATGATCAAATTTCCGGGTCCTGTTAAAAGACGAGCAGCAGCATTTTGAACCTTCTGGAGCTGGGAAACATATAAATCACTGACTCCTATATAAAGTGCATTGCAGTGATCCAGCCGTGTGGTCACAAATGCATGGATTATTGTTTCGAATGCTGTCTATAAAGGATATGTTTTATTTTGGCTAGCTGCCTTAAGTGGAAGAAACTGGATTTTACAACGGCTCTAATATGTGCTTCCAACTTAAGACCAGCATCCATCTTGACCCCTATATTTGTGATAACCGGCTTGACATACTGGGCCAGAAAGCAAAGATTAGTCAGGGAATCTGTAGTCGATCTGCCAAAAATCACTACCTCTGTCTTATCTTCATTTAGTTTCAAGAAATTTAGGGCCGCCCAGGCCTTCAAATCATCCAGACATAATTGCAGAGACCGAAGAGAGGTGGAGTCTGCATTTTCTAGTGGTAAGTATATCTGTGTGTCATGTGCATAACAATGAAAAGCAATCCCATATTTTCTAAAAAATAGAGCCAAGAGGGAGGAGCTACAACAAAAAAAGAAGAGTGCCTAGAACTGAGCCCTGTGGGACACCACACGACAGTGGAGCAGAGGGGGACCTATGGGCATTAAGACAGACACAAAAAGTACGGTTGGCCAAATATGATCTAAACCAACCCAGAGCTTTGTGACCGATGCCCACCCAATGTTCCAAACAGGAAAGTAAAATGCCATGATCAACTGTATCAAAAGCAGCTGATATATCCAACAGTACCAAAACAACGCAGTCACCAGAATCAGTTGCTAAAAGTATGTCATTAAAAACTTTTAAAAGAGCTGACTCTGTGCTATGAAATGGTTTAAAACTGGACTGAAAAACCTCTAAAATATTATGTTCTTCAAGATAATCCATTAGCTGATTGTAGACTACCTTCTCAAGAATTTTCGAAATAAAAAGCAGTTTAGAGATGGGTCTATAATGTGCCAGAACAGTGGGATCAAAAGATGGTTTCTTGAGTAGAGGCTGCAGAACTGCACGTTTCAGAGTTTTAGGAACAACACCAGAGGACAAGCTACTATTTACAAGAGCAAGGACAGAAGGCCCTATAGTAAGAAAGACATCTTTAAATAATCTAGGTGGAATAACATCATCCAGAGAACCAGTTGGCCTTAAGTGACACCACCTGCAATGATTGCAAAGTCACACATTCAAAGCTGTATAAGACAACAGAACAAGGCACAATGACTGAACGGTCATAATCAGAGGGGGTGATCTGGACCCTAATAGAAGCGACTTTCTCGTTGAAAAAGTGCAAAACGCTTTCACATACAGTAGGTGAGGTTTTCATAAAGTCACTATGTAAATCATTTAGAACAATGTTAACAGTTTTAAATAAGATAGCAGGATTGTGACTGTTTCTTGAAATCAAGCCCAACAGGTGCATTCTTTGGGCATCTTTTACAATCCTTTGATAACGGCGCCAGCATTCCTTTAGTATTTGAAGCGACACCTGTAATGTAACTCGAAACTGTACATAAGTTACGAGGCGACTGTGGCTCAGTAGGAAGAGTAGTCGTCTTGCAATCAGAAGGTTGTGGGTTTGATTCCAGCTTCCTCCTGCCATATGTTGATGTGCCCCTGGGCAAGGCACTTAACCTTAAGTTGCCTACCGATCTGCGTATCGGTGTATGAATGTGTGAGTGTTAGTGAGTGCGATTGGGTGAATGTGGCGCTAGTGTAAAGCGCTTTGAGTGGTATGTATGACTGGAAAAGCGCTATATAAGTTCAGTCCATTTACCATTTACCATAAGGTAACTTAGATAAAGTTTGGCTTAGGAGGTTCTGGTACTAGAAGAAATATGTGGACTGATGTGGCTGCGTGAAACTGGCTTTGAGACTCTTGTCAGCTTAATTAAAGCTGCACCAAATGCTAAAACACATGTGGTTGTCTTAAGCTAACAATAACAATACAACTTTTGGCAACAAATGGATTAATTATTGATACATTCATCCAAATGAGCAAAGTGGAATCAGTTTAACAATCTACGTTTATTTATCTATGACAAGTAAAAAGGGTTTTTTGTGTAGTTTTTGTTACTGTAATTTCATGAGGAGGTGTAGTCTGTGTCCTCGAATCAGCTTCCCATTCTGAATACCTGTCTTGATATGGTTTTTGTGATGACTCTTCATTTCATGACTTTTACCTTGTCTACTCTGAAGTGGTAGCTGAATAGTGAGTTTGTATCTTTTGTTCAACTAAAAGGAAGTCTACGTTGTCTGTTTGGTATAATAGTGTTATTAGCTATCAGTATAGAAATGTGATTAGGCTGGCTGTGTGGTTTTCACTCAGTTTACCACAGATCTGCTACAAACTAAGTGCTTAGCTGACTGTTGTAGGTGAAGCCTAAATAGTCAGGAGTTTGAACTGCAACCTGTTTTGTGTGTGAGCCTTAGTCTTAGAGTATAAGTGGTGGGCTGAGTATTGATTTTAGCGTTTGTGAAATAGGAAGCATGATGTCTGGATATGTACTTTAACAGAGTTTCAAGGCAATTTTTCAAAACCGTTTTCTTTAATATGCTGACAAAGTAAAAGTTATCTGCAACTCCTGTGAATCTATATGACCTTGTCTGTACTTAGTCAGATATAATGAATGTGTTTGCCAAGTGACCCTCAGCAGAAAATCGGTGAAGGAAAAAATTATTTTTAGATGTTTTTGCAGGCTGTCATGTGCCTAAAAAGAGTTACATTTTCAGATGTATCCATTGCTGATAAATGCATTGGTGATACACTTGCTGACTAGCTTTCCCACAACAACAAACTGTTTGTCAGACAGGGTCAAACAATTGCAGACCTTTAATTTGAAAGTCCGCCTGACCCTGTTCCTAGACATGAATCATTTCTCTGAATACACTGGTAGTAATGTAATTTCAAAGTAATTTCAAACCTTCAAATCCACACAGTTATTGATGATTGTGTCAAATGACCTACAGCCACAAGGAGTTTGTAGACTCGTATGCACACACCAGTCGTTTTTACCAATTTCAACTCATTAATTCAAAATAGTCTGACTTTCAAAACATCATAAATCAATGCAGGACAAGTAGCCCAATACCTCTCACCTTCCCTTTCCCCTCCACTTTCTCTCAACGTTATCTTCTCTCCATCACTTCCTCAAGTCATCTACTACCCTCATTTTCTCTTTTTCTCCCTCCCTGCCTGCTTCTTTGGGAGGTCCAGAAGGTTTGCAGTATGCAGACTAAATAGTTGTCTGATGGATTAGCTGTCTCTTGAAGGCCTGAAGATTAGCCCAAGGGCAAACCCACTTCTGTGTTTGTGGGTGCCATGTCGAAGATTAATAACTTTTTATTAACTCAATTCAGAGTGACTCCTTCAACACCTCATTATAGGAAAGAAGGGAAAAAAGCTAGCATCTCCAGCTGGTCATTGTTCACTCTTTTCCCCCCATCTCTGTCACACTCCCTGCCTTTCTGTTCATCTCTAGCTTTCCCCAGCTGATAAACTTGCAATCTGATGCAATGTGACACTGCACATTTGGTTCCTGTTTTGCACCGTGACAACTCAGGAAATTGACTTCTCAGTTTACAAAAATACCTCTGCAGCCTGCATATTAGAGGACATTTATCTTGTAATAAGGAGTGAAGAGTAATTGGAAATTTGTGATTTCATTATGTAGAAGCACAAGACTTTTCCTTCATGCAGTGTAGGGTTGCAGTCAGATTAGGCAAGTTAAGGCTGAGTTTTGTTTTTCTGATTTCTGACTAAAATGAATACATCTAAGATGTACAGAGTCTTATAGAGAATTATGAAGCATACACAAGAATATATACCCCTTAAATGTTTTCATGTTTATCAAGTTACACCCACAAACTTGTAAGTAGTAAGTAAGTAAGTAGTGGATAATTAGGAAGTAGAAGGGGAATAATACGTGGCTTTCAAAATGTTTATATTCAGCCCACCTAGGTCAATGCTTTATAGAACCCTCTTTCATGCAATTGGAGCTTCACATATTTTGGGGTATGTCTCTACTGGATTTACACATTTAGAGACAGAAATAGCTAAATAGCTCAAACTCATTATGGAGTGGATGGAGAACATCTGTTAACATCAGTTTTGAAATCTTTTCACAGAGTACAGATTGGATTTAGGTCTGGACTTTGACTGGGCCCTCTAATACATAATTATGATTTTAACTTTACCATTGTATTGCTGCTCGGTCTGTGTGTTTGTTAGTTTGTCCTACTGGCAGTTAAACCCAAGCCACAATATCATGTTTTTTGCCTCTACCAACTTTTGTTTTTCAGGATTGACCTTTATGTAGCTACATCTATCTTCCCATCAACTCTGACTAGCTTAGCTGTTTCAGCTTAAGAAAAGCATCCCTATAGGATAATGCTTCCTCCACCACGTGGATATGGTGTGCTCAGGGAGAAGTGCAGTGTTAGTTTTTCATCTCACATGAATTTTGCATGCACGCAAAAAAAGTTACATTATGGCCTCATCTGACCAGAGCACCTACCTCCACATGTTTGCAGTGTGCCCTAGGGCTTGTGGCAGAGCTGTAACATTAACCGACATACCACATCTGTTGAGCAGCTCCTTAGGACGACCGATCAGAACCAAGTCGCTGTTGCGAACCTGTTTCGCACAGATCCACACACAAATCCCTCCTTTGCCACTAAATGAGATGGACAACATGTTTCTTTTATATCAAAAAAAGAAATAATGCCATCTGTTTTGTCCATACTGATTTCACCTGAGTGCCTATTATAAAGTAATATAATGGGGGTAGTTGAATATTCTTTATTTGAAGAGAGCGGCTCGCAACTCAAAAAGACAGTATGACTAATCTGGGCCAAAGAAAGCCCTATGATGGACTCTTGACCTATACTAGAGCGTAGTGACTGAGTAGTGATCCTTGGAGATAGATCTGTTTCAATACGTTGAGATGGATTTTATTTGGGGGGGTAAGAGTGAATACAATTGCATAGCACAGTTTTCAGATTTGTATTTGTAAAATGTTTTTTTTAAATCTTGTATGATTCTCCTACCTGTTTGTCTTTCACACAAAATTTTAATTAAACCCATTTTGTATGGGTTGTATCCTGTCAAAATTTGAATATTATTGCAGCTTAGCGCTTGAATAGTTTTGTTAGATACTGTATAACATAAAACTGGATAGATTTATCTCTTGGTTGTGTCTCCACTTAAGGCTTTTACGGGTGCATTCAGAATGCTTTCTACTAAAGAAGATTCAGCAGGCCCAGTTTGTGTGTGCTTGTTGTCAGATGAGATACAGTGCAGGAAGTAAAAGGGCATCAGGGAACCTTGCTCAAAGAGAAGCAGACACAGGGGAAAATAATAGATCGAAGAGGAGGCAAAAGTCTGCTGTCCAATCCCTCTTCAAGGCCTCTGTTTCTTTGAGAGAAATGAGCAAAAACACAGGTCTTGGTGTCGATAAAGACAGGACCCAGGCAGCCACAACATAGGATGTAGACCAGCTGAGCAAAGCAGGTCGGAAGCTACATCAGAAATTGCCAGGGGAGATTAACTGGTAAGTGCAGAAACATACACACACTGTGCCCAATGATTAAATAGAAAACTTGAAAGAAAGAATCTTTGGTTTAAATGGACAGGTGTTTCAGCCTACACTTTGAACAAAATATTACTGAGAGAATTGAGAGCTGTATTTATTTTAAATCCACAGTAGTCTTTGACAGGAATAAGTTTTAGTTGGATTTTCACTTTTAAATTTAAATGATTGTTTTTTTTGTAGGCCCAGTAATTGCATTCCACACCTGCTTGTATTTTGTGGGTAGAAGCGTTTGGGATCAGTGAGAATACAGTGCAACTTCCTGCATAATACAATTTATTAGCTATTAAATGCCTGTTGATGTAAGAGAAATATTTAAGACTTAGTATTGTAATTTTCAGTATATTTAATGGACAAAGTGCGTGGATTCACAATGTTTTCATCTAGGATTTGCCTTAGTTTTAAATCAATTAACTTTTGCTTGCAATCAATGTTTTATAAGCTTTTCTTTTACCAGTGTCCTGTCCAGGTAGCTTATGCAAACAGAATGGTGGGTCTGGTTGTCTTGTAGTACCAGTAGCAGATTTGTTCTACAAATAGCGGAAAAAATTCACCCTGTTGCACATTGACTTTAATTTAACTTTAAATTTGTGACAGCACAACAGGCCTTACTAGGTTCAGGTAACAGATAGGGAGAGACCAACAACAGCTAAAGTTTTATAACCTTTAATTCTCCCTACAACAAAAAAGTAGGAGAGGTGGTTTGTAGTTTCTACAATATGTTACAAAAACCCAGTATGTTCAAATATTCGGTTTTAGAAGTAGCTGGAAAATTTTGATGATTTACTTAAGCAGAGAGAGATTTAACCTCCTATTTTAAAGTTTAAAGCACTGCATTATATACACAGTGTAGTTACTCCTGTTTTAAAAATTTCAGTGTGTTCTTAAACAAAACAAAAAATGGTAGCAAGGTTCTATTTTCTCCACAAATTATGCTGCTTATCAGAAAAGCAGTTGCAAGAAATACTTTATTGGTGCTTTATCCTAGAGTAATAGTGTGTGTGTTTTTCTTCCTTTTTTCCTTAGGAGAACTCAGATACTGATCAAACTGTCTAAGATCAGAGAAGCCATACATATCTGCATACCAGGGGGGAAAACAATATCCAAAATCCACATATCAAAGTCAGGTGAGAGCAAAGGTAAAAAAAAAAATCAAACCTATAAAAGAGACTCTATAGCTTTCAGGTTCAGTGTGTTAAAGTGTAACACAGAAACGTGAGACACAGAGAGTCGAGGAGTTAAATGGGGTTATGTAATCTGAACATTAAATGTTAATGTGCACTGTTTCTTTGTTGTACAAATGTTGGGTATGTGAGATGCTGTCAAAACTGAGTTTTCTGGTGTTGCGAGTTTTTTAACAGTCGCTAATGTCACTTGGTCCAGAACAAAGGCTTATAGTAGATCCCTAATCTGGATATTTTTCCCAATACTGATCCGAGCCACTTAGAAAAAGTATTTTCCCATATGAGTTATTCTTACTAAAGTTAATCCCATGTTCATGCATGAAAATTCAGTAGCTTCAAGTAGTTGCCTATCTTGCAGATCAGATGCACCACAGTAACAAGATAAAATGTAGATTCAGATTCACATAAAAATTGACAAAACCGATTGTTGGTAGATTTTTGAACTGTGCCATTTTTGAGTAAATAATTACATCAGAAAATCTTCTAGTAAGATCTATGGCTTTTGTGCAACAGGTTTGTTCGGATTCACTTAGATACATTAACCACAAATAACTGGTATACTTCACCCACCTAAATAAAAGCTAGTTATTGTGACTTATGCTGGAGGTGCTAGTTTCTGATAATGCTGTTAGGAGGAAGCTGTTGTTGGGACCCAGCCATGGATTTCAACATTAAAACTCCGGTACACACTTTTCTGGAACTTTCAAAATAAATTGCATTTAACTGACTTCCAGCAACTGAGAAAAGGGAGGTAACAGCAGACTTCCCCTGATGACGCTGTCTGAATAGGAGCACCCCCTCTCCAACAAGGCGATCTCTTCCACACGGCCTTCGAGAGGGACTGGATAGGGGAGACAAGCGCACTGATGTCTCTTTGCTGGCAAACAGACATACCCTCTTCAACTGGACCCAAGGATGTCATACGATCATCGATCATCTGCAAGGTTAAATACGAATGAAATACTGTCTGTGTATCCGGTATTTTCATTCATGAACAGGGAAATTAAGGTGTAAGAATTGCTTACGTTCTCTCTGAGGCTTGCAGAAGCAAACTGTCCCAGAGAAGTTCCCTACAGAGAAGTGGTTTCTACAATGCCGAGCGGAGCGGTCTCCCAGTCTGGAAGGAAGAGACCCCAGAGACCCCATCACCGTGGTAACGGTAACGTGAAGTGTTTCATCCACAGCTACGGAGATTAGCTAGAAGCTAACCGTTTGTTCATAGACCGGCCGACAGAACAGCCACCTCTCCTCACAGCTACGGAGGTTAGCTGTAGCTAACCGTTTAAAGACTGTAGATGTTTCTTCAAACTTCATCATCGCTTGGACAACGTTCCTCACCACAGTTCATGAGGTTAAGTGTTTGGGCAGAGCAGAATAATATAGAAGTGGTTTAGATTGAAATGATCTTAACGTTTTTCATTTTATGAAGTTTGGTTTTGTTTGTGTTGAACTCAGCTATCTTGGTGCTAGCAGATTATCTGCAGCACATGTGCTCAGGTTGTGTTCTTTGTGTGTTTTTTAAAGTTAAGACAAACTTTATTAAAGGGTGAATTTAAACAGAAGATTGATCATAACGCGCCGTCTGCGCTTATGCATTTTAATCCTTTTATTAATGGTATTTTTAAAGGTGTGTGTTTGAATCTGGTGCTAAGGTAGCAGCTTTTTTGTTAGCTTAACTGCTAACAGCTAAGGACATGTGTTTGCTGCTAAATAATATTTACCCAGAAAGGTTCAGTTTTCAATCCAGGAAATAATGTGTCCCTAACATCATTTTACTAAATTTGATAACTAAGTAAACACCATTAAGCCCCATTTCTACAGAAAGATTTGGCTCTTTCCAAAATATTCCCTTAATAATATTTCTTCAAATATTATTTCAATAAATAAAGGCAGCTAATTAGACACCGCTGAGGAATGGTCATCCAAAAGGTTGGATTTATTCAGCAGATCATTATTTAAAACAATATTATGCTTTATAAAATATTGTATGTCTTGCCAAAGTTAGGAATAACAAGTATTTATTTTTATTTGAATCATATGTAGACAGAATACAGACAAGCAATGATGACTAGTGCCTACTAAAACCACATCTTTTGTCTGCCATGATACATTTGTAACAACAGGGAGATTGAATGATGAAACTAACTGAAAGTGAAAGAAACGTAGCTCCACAACAAAGGCCCAAGCAAATGACAGCATCCCATATTAGAGTGCATGAAGGAAATGTTAAGTGTTTCTCAGTATTTGAGTAGCAGACATATCTTCAGCACTTCAGACAAGTGTTTTATCAATTAGCTTTGTATGTCAAAATCCTGCCAAGCAACCGCTGCTGAAGAACATTTTAGAGGAGAAGAAGTATGGAGAGTACTAAACTGTAACAATGTGGCCAAGGCTCCAGGAATGGGATAAAAGCAGGATGTGTGATTCTATAAATTTACAAAGGTCTTCCCTAAATATGTTTCTTCGTCTGTCATAAAACAGGAAGAGCAGACATCGCGTCTACAGTGACAAATATAAAATAGTGAAAACCCATGGAAAAACACCTGTGCTGGTTTGGCTTAAAACCATTTCCCTGTTTAATGACCCTAGGACAGTTGGGAACACTTCAAAAGCTGAATGAAAACATATTTTCTTTAGATTTGTGCTGTTTTTTGGTTGTGATCTGTAATGTGGAGTACTATGTCACAAAATTCAATTTTAAGAATATTAACTGAGGTCTTATCACATTCCGGTTCATAAAAGTTCTCATAAATCCAAGTGCAGGATCCATTATTCTTTCAGGAACAGAAAAATTGTCATCTAAGGCAGTCTACCCCTTAACGAACACAGTTTGTTCAGGTTTGAATGCAACCAATTTTCAACAAATGGGTCATTTCTATTTTTTTCTTTTCTTTTATGTTTCTCCAGGAAGTTGGTTTTGAAAGTCATGCACCTCACAAGACGAATGCAATCTCACAATCTCTAGCAGTTCACTTGGGAGGTCACACAATTACAATTACATGTGTACTCTAAAGGGGTACACATGTCTCTGTGTACTCTAAAGGAGTACACATGTCAATGTAGAAGGTGATAATATGGGTCTATCCATCTTTGTTTATTTCTTTCATGTAAAAAACTGTTAGGAATCAGCAACTACTGCCCAGAAAGAAGAATGATTGATATGTTATAACTTTATATACGTTCCAACCTATTCACGTATTTTTAGGTATTTTTTTTGTTTTGTTATTTATGCAAGGCTTACTGTCAGGATCAGTGCAGCATAGGACCTCAGAATGCAGACAAGCAGGCAGCATGACAGTGAAATAGATTTAATAGTGGAAAAACAAAAACTCACTCAAAAGAGGAGGCAGGGACAAAACAATAAACGGGCAGGCAAGACAGGCAAAGCATGATCCGTAACACAAGGTGGCATGATCTGAAAATGTTTCCGCGACGAGTAACAGAACAGGTGTGTATTTATGGAGCGTGAACCAGGTGAAGCAAGAAG
This sequence comes from Girardinichthys multiradiatus, assembly GCF_021462225.1. Classification (NCBI taxonomy): domain Eukaryota; kingdom Metazoa; phylum Chordata; class Actinopteri; order Cyprinodontiformes; family Goodeidae; genus Girardinichthys; species Girardinichthys multiradiatus. The sequence goes on from NC_061799.1 coordinate 16,117,336, forward strand.
ACAGATTAACTAGGTGCAGGTGAACCGAATAAAGTTGATTGACAGGAGAACACAAAACATGGCTAGAATAGAACGGAAATCCAAGGATACAAACTAATGGAACTATAACTAGAAAAATATGAAACTAAAGCATAACCAGATCCAAAAAACCTAACTTGACAAAACATGAACAAGAAGACAAAAACTAAAGCATGACCAGAAGCATGATTCAAAATCTATCAAGAATAATAATAATAGGAACTAGAAACCTGCAAGCAGCTTTGAAGGCCCTCGCACCCCTCAGCGCAACTCGGGCTGTTGAGCGACCGCAGGAGCCTGGCATCACACGCCTTATACGATGACACCATGTCACTTCAACACTTCGCCAGTAGGTGGCACTTTGAGCAACATGTTATATGATCTTCGGTCATGCAGAGTTTCGGTCTGGCAAAAAGCATTCAAAATTTGGAGTAAATCGGACCTTCCAGATGGAAGCTGCACTCGCTTGTTTGTTTGTGGGCGGGGCTAAAACGACATCATCAATTGACTGTGTCAACGTGTCCATCATTAAGTCATGATCATGTATACTACATTTCAAGTGAATCTGATGATGAATGAGGGAGATATAGCCCTTGAAGTGTCGTAGGGGGCACCGTTGAGCCAAATTCAAATGTAATCTAATAGAGCTGTTTAGGTGCTGACAAGGATCAACCATATTGAGTTTGGAGTAAATCGGACCCTGCATGTGTAATTTAGAGGCAAACGTATCGCCATGGCGTCACATCAGATTTCGCCACGCCACCACGGCCACACCCTCCAGCCAAACCTGTCAGTACTGGAGATGAAGTTAGACCATCGTGTTATCTGTCATTGGAGACAGTTTCATGTTGGTTAGTTGAAGGAGATCAAATATGGCCCACACTAAGTGAAACATGACACTTCCTGTTCTGAGGGGGCGGGGCTTTGATGATGTCAGCATCTGATCAGTGAATATTGTTTAGGGCCAGAGGTAGACCAATCCCAGAAGGTTTCATGTCTCTGTGACTTTCTTTGTAGAAACTATAAGAGTTTCGTGTTTCATGGCGAGAAGTCAGATTTTGAGGCTTAGCCACGCCCACATACTTTCATGTAGCAAAAAGCTTTTGATAACTTTTGATCTCCAGTGCCTTAAGACCATACTGATTGATTTCGATTTCTGTAAGTCAAAAGCTGTAGGAGGAGTTTGCTCAGATTTGACGTATGTAAATGAGACAAAATGGCGGCTTTGATCCAAAATGGCCGACTTCCTGTGGGGTTTGGACAATGGGTCCAAGAGACTTTTTTGTAGGTCCTGAGAAGTTACATAAGTGTTCTGAATGTCATACACCTCGGACACAGCATGGCTTGGGGCTGGTTTTTTTAGTGCTCCTAGAGGGCGCTGTTGAGCAACTAGGCCACGCCCACCAATTTTATCACTGGAAATCTTTAGAGGGCTGGACCAGTATCAATCCTATTGAGTTTGGTGGCGATCGGCTTAGAAATGTGGAAATAACAGGCAAACGTAAGGCCATGGCGTGACGTCTGTCATCGCCACGCTGCCATGGCCACACCCTCCCGCCTAAAGTCTCTGTGTTCCAAACCAACTTAGACCATCTTGTTATCTGCCACTAGGGACAGTTTCGTGTTGATTAGGTAACAGGGGTGAAATTTGGACCTTTCACAGTAAAACATGGTACTTCCTGTTCTCAGGGGGCGGGGCTTTGATGATGGCAGGATGTGACCATTGAATATTGTTTGGGGCCAGATGTGGATCAATACCAGAAAGTTTTGTGTGTCTGCGACTTTCCTAGTAAGAGCTATAACAATTTCAATTTTTTTGGCGAGTCGTCTAACTTTGAGACCTGGCTCCGCCCCCTCAGCATGCTCAAAAAGTCACAATTTTGATAACTTTAGATCCCCCATCCCTTCTGAGCAAACTGACCAAATTTCAAGGCGATCATTCAAAATCTCTAGGAGGAGTTCGATCAAATACGGATGCTATAAAGGGCAAAAATGGGGTCAAAATTTAAACTGCAATCCAAGATGGCCGACTTCCTGTTTGTTGTAGGATGCAGGTGCAAGAGAGTTTTGGTTAGTTCTCGGGGAGTTCTACAAGTGTACAAAATTTCATAACTGTACGATAAAGTAATGTAAATGCGGATGTTTTTTTGAAAATTTCAGGGGGGCGCTGTTGAGCCATTTTTATTGCGACTTTCGTAAAATCCTTAAAATACGTAAATTTCACACACGACTGATAGCTCCGCCAAATTTGCAGACTTTTTGAATATGTTAAAGCCGCGAAAAAGGCGATTAATTTGTCGCCAGAATAATAATAATAAACATTCGAATTACAATAGGCCGTCGCAGCTGCTTTGCTGCTCGGGCCTAATAAACCAAAAACACCCAGAAATCATGACAGAACTCCCCCCTTAAGGGCGCCCAAAAGAGTCTAAACACAAAACAAGCCGAACCGGGCGGGTGGAGGGGGGCAACGGCAGGATGGCCAGAAACAAAAACACAAAGTTCAGGTGGGTGACCAGGACGTCGCCCTGTGCAGGCACAAAGTTCTGGAAGTAGTCCTGCGCAGGCACACAGTTCAGGTGGGCGCCAGGACCTGCAACACAGAGTCCTGGGCGGTCGGTGGTGAAGGCGTGCAGGCCGGCGACAAAGACGTGGAGGTCGACAGGTGTAGAGACCGTGGCGGACGATCTAAGAAACTGGCAAAATAAGAATTAACAAAAGAAACCATAAAGAAACCCTAACTACAAAAGTAAACAAACCTAAACCAACACTGATTGAACTAACTGGGAAGGAAGCAGAGAAGGCGAGGACTAGAATAAATGTAAACCAAACGTAAACAATAACTTAAGCTAACCTATTAGCAGGGACTGGTAGAATAGAGATTAACTTGAGGAACTAAGCTAGAGAACTATAATAATAATAATAATAATATAGAGAAAACAATTCTAAGTAATAAATAAGAAAACAACACCATGGGAACTAAGGGCAAGGGGAGAAAGAACAGAACTATCAGGAAACAGAAATAAATAACATGACTACAAAACCAAAAATAGAAACATCTAGCTGAAAGTAAACAAAACACAAAACCACCACCAAAGTCCACAAATGTCAAACCCTGACATATAGGGGTTGGACAATGAAACTGAAACACCTGTCATTTTAGTGTGGGAGGTTTCAAGGCTAAATTGGACCAGCCTGGTAGCCAGTCTTCATTGACGCAACTGTGACCAAGACAGCAAGTCTTTGTGATGTATCAAGAGCCACTGTATCCAGGGTAATGTCAGCAAGATGGACGAACCACATTCAACAGGATTAACTGTGGATGCAAGAGGAAGCTGTCTGAAAGGGATGTTCGGGTGCTAACCCGGATTGTGTCCAAAAAACATAAAACCAGGGCTGCCCAAATCACGGCAGAATTAAATGTGCACCTCAACTCTCCTGTTTCCACCAGAACTGTCCGTCGGGAGCTCCACAGGGTCAATATACACGGCCGGGCTGCTATAGCCAAACCTTTGGTCACTCATGCCAATGCCAAACGTAAGTTTCAATGGGGCAAGGAGTGCAAATCTTGGGCTGTGGACAATGTGAAACATGTATTGTTCTCTGATGAGTCCACCTTTACTGTTTTCCCCACATCCGGGAGAGTTACAGTGTGGAGAAGCCCCAAAGAAGCATACCACTCAGACTGTTGCATGCCCAGAGTGAATCATGGGGGTGGATCAGTGATGGTTTGGGCTGCCATATCATGGCATTCCCTTGGCCCAATACTTGTGCTAGATGGGCGCGTCACTGCCAAGGACTACCGAACCATGTGCATCCAATGGTTCAAACATTGTATCCTGAAGGCGGTGCCGTGTATCAGGATGACAATGCACCAATACACGCAGCAAGACTGGTGAAAGATTGGTTTGATGAACATAAAAGTGAAGTTGAACATCTCCCATGGCCTGCACAGTCACCAGATCTAAATATTATTGAGCCACTTTGGGGTGTTTTGGAGGAGCGAGTCAGGAAACGTTTTCCTCCACCAGTATCACGTAGTGACCTGGCCACTATCCTGCAAGAAGAATGGCTTAAAATCCCCCTGACCACTGTACAGGACCTGTATATGTCATTCCCAAGACGAATTGACGCTGTATTGGCCACAAAAGGAGGCCCTACACCATACTAATAAATTATTGTGGTCTAAAACCAGGTGTTTCAGTTCCATTGTCCAACCCCTGTAACTATTGTACACTCCAATTCATCATTCCATCAGTTTGTATCATGACTCTCCTATTTATTTATTTTTTTTGCTGGAAATACTCAAAAATGCTGTGGTGCTGAGTTGTGTTGGAACATAAAAGATTAGTGTGAAAACACATAAATCATACAGTATCTGTTAGATGTTCTGATGCCGAAGCAGCAGTCCTCCACTTCAAGTGTCAATTCTGATTTTAGCTCAGAAATGCATCACAAGTCCATGTTAAGCAGACAAACCTGCATTCTTCCAGATGTGAAGAATGGATCCTGCTATCACCTATAGCAATAGGTATGAAAGATAGAAAGGGGCGAGTTGACACAGAGCCACATCAGCAGGAAATGCTGGAGCTGTGCTTGAAAAATGGATGTTTGCTTGGGGTGTTACCCCAAGCAAACATCCATGTTTTCAAGCATATTTGTTTACCATCGCTTCATTTTGTCTTATTACAATAAATGAAGAACAATTTTCAGCATATCCGTATTACATTTGTAGTCATAAATAACAGAGTTTACAAGCATTCTGTAATTACCACAGTTTTACCAGGAGACCCCACTGATGTTTGTTTACTTAGCATGTCGGTAAAAACTTTTAGGTAAAATAATAATAAAGTCTCACAATTACAGACACAACAGACAACAAAGTTCTCTGCTGAACACTTGCAAAATGCTTATCTCATCTCACATAATAAGCAAAACTACATACAGATCTGGATTGCTTGGGTTGGCTGCTCAGTCATCTCAATCTTCCTGCATGTGTGGCTCACACACGCACCGCTACAGACCCTCATTTGTCCAGACAGTACCATGCTGTCACTTCTGTCTCTGAAAAAAAAGCGTTTGTTTGCTGTAGTTCTCCTCATAGAAATATATGTAGCACCAAATGTTTATGCTTTAGCCTGTACAACAGGGCTCTCCTCTTCCCGCTATTATGCCCTCCCTGTGGTCGAACTATAGTGAGTGTTTTTGCTTTTTGTTTTTTTTCAGCCTAGGTTACCACAAAGTGACAATGTCAGTTGGGTTTATGCATTGCAGTGACTTTATACTCTCATCTAAATAATCCCATGAAGAAAATAGTTTTAATGGTTGAATATATTATTTTCTTCTTCCTAGCTTTTAAGAAGTTTTTTTTCAGATATTTTGCCTGGCTTTTCATGTTGAGTGTTCTTTCTCTCTGAACTGTCTATATAACTGTTATCCCTTTGAGCTTCTTTTATTTTTATGACCGAGTCATAACATGTTGAATCTGTGGTCTTCTGTTCAACATTGAATGTAATATACTGCATTTTACTTATGTGGGGTAGAAAAAACCCCAATAAAAATAGTTTCTTTTGTACTATGATCTAAAACAAAACAAAATAACAGATAATGTTCAAAACGTACTCACTCCTAGAATACAATGCTGTCGTTTTTATGACCTCTGCTTATGTTAGTCACTACAGTAAAGAAAAGAAATATTAACGTAATTTCAAGAAAGTCCCCACTTCAATTTCCGCACAAGAGATTGTAGTTTAAAAAAAAGGTATGTAAGAAATTTTCCTCGTGGAGAGCCTTGTTAAACTGCCTGTGAAATAGACTTCAGAACAAGACAGTAGATACGTGTGTGAAGCAGAGGAGAGATACAAACACAAACTTCACTTTTATCTCCAACCCAGTTGTTAAGTGTCTACAGTTCTGCTGCAATCTACAGTTGTTCTCAAAAGTGCACAGACCTCTGTTAAATTTCCAGGATTCTGAGATTTAAAAAATGAGACAATGATGAAGCATTTCAAATTTTTCTTATGACATATATCCTGTATATTCCACCTATTACAAAACAAACAAATATGTTCAGTAAGGGGTGGAGAAAAAAACGGGTGTAACCACACAAAAACTATTTTTTAGCAGTATTTCAGTTTCCTTTGATTGGAATCTATGAGCATCCCAAATCTTGCCTTGGTAATATTTGATTGCTTGAAGTTATCAAAACTTCTTCCAATAAAAAATATTCCGAATCACTCTGCAATGGACTGGCAACTTGTCCAGGGTGTACCATGCCTCTTGCCCATAGACTGCTGGAGATAGGCACCAGCTCCCCCGCGACCCACTATGGAATAAGCGGTAGAAAATGACTGACTGACTGACTCTGATTGGGATCACATCTCTTGTCCACTGGCATATTCATAGACCCCACGGTAAGATTTAAGTCTGGAGTCTGACTAGATATTTCCAAAACTTTTCTTTTCATCTGATGAAGGCATTCTTTTGTTTAGATATATGCTTGGAGTTAATGTGATGCTCAAACTTGTACCCTTTGTTCTCTTTGGGTTTCTGAAGTTTTCGGACCTAAACTGACTGGTACTTGGCACTCAACACAATATCAATCAACTTCCCAAAAAGGAAAGTTCTATCTGAAGAAAATTAAGCCCAGAAAATCGATGCTACCACAACCATGTTTTACAATGGACCTGGTGTGTTCTGTGAAATGTAGTGTTGTTTTTGTTCCAAACATAAGTTTAGATTCAGTTCGGGTTCCTTCAGACCATAACACATTGACCCACAGGGTTTTCTGAAATTTTAGCTAGGCATGGATGTTTTCTTTAGGAGGATGACTTCTATCTTGTAGCCTTTCCAGTCCAGAAATCTGAAGAAAACAGGAGATTGTTGTTACACATAGTAGACAAAATGTATTTGCTGAAAAGGACTGCAGCTCCTGCAGCATTACTGCCACTTGAGAGCCTCCCTGACCAGTTTATGTTTTGTGTTATACATTTTGGTAAGGTGTCCAATTTTTGTCGCTAGTTTCAGGGTGTGCTCAAATATGTAACCACATTGTTGTACTTTTTTTTTCCACCTAACAGATTTGTTTGTTTTTTAGTTGATTTTTGCATGATATATGTCACAACAAAAGGTGAAAAACGTTTACAAATTATTAATCATGGTCAATTTCTAGAATCTCAAACTTTTTCTGCTTTTGTTAGTGAAGCTGCGGTGGAATTCCACATGTAACCAACCATACCATAACAGTTTTACAATATTTTTCGTTTTCTTTCACCACCTACAGGTCCTTCTCAAAATATTAGCATATTGTGATAAAGTTCATTATTTTCCATAATGTCATGATGAAAATTTAACATTCATATATTTTAGATTCATTGCACAGTAACTGAAATATGTCAGGTCTTTTATTGTCTTAATACGGATGATTTTGGCATACAGCTCATGAAAACCCAAAATTCCTATCTCACAAAATTAGCATATTTCATCCGACCAATAAAAGAAAAGTGTTTTTAATACAAAAAACGTCAACCTTCAAATAATCATGTACAGTTATGCACTCAATACTTGGTCGGGAATCCTTTGGCAGAAATGACTGCTTCAATGCGGCGTGGCATGGAGGCAATCAGCCTGTGGCACTGCTGAGGTCTTATGGAGGCCCAGGATGCTTCGATAGCGGCCTTTAGCTCATCCAGAGTGTTGGGTCTTGAGTCTCTCAACGTTCTCTTCACAATATCCCACAGATTCTCTATGGGGTTCAGGTCAGGAGAGTTGGCAGGCCAATTGAGCACAGTGATACCATGGTCAGTAAACCATTTACCAGTGGTTTTGGCACTGTGAGCAGGTGCCAAGTATTGCTGAAAAATGAAATCTTCATCTCCATAAAGCTTTTCAGCAGATGGAAGCATGAAGTGCTCCAAAATCTCCTGATAGCTAGCTGCATTGACCCTGCCCTTGATAAAACACAGTGGACCAACACCAGCAGCTGACACGGCACCCCAGACCATCACTGACTGTGGGTACTTGACACTGGACTTCTGGCAATTTGGCATTTCCTTCTCCCCAGTCTTCCTCCAGACTCTGGCACCTTGATTTCCGAATGACATGCAGAATTTGCTTTCATCCGAAAAAAGTACTTTGGACCACTGAGCAACAGTCCAGTGCTGCTTCTCTATAGCCCAGGTCAGGCGCTTCTGCCACTGTTTCTGGTTCAAAAGTGGTTTGACCTGGGGAATGCGGCACCTGTAGCCCATTTCCTGCACACGCCTGTGCACGGTTGCTCTGGATGTTTCTACTCCAGACTCAGTCCACTGCTTCCGCAGGTCCCCCAAGGTCTGGAATCGGCCCTTCTCCACAATCTTCCTCAGGGTCCGGTCACCTCTTCTGGTTGTGCAGCGTTTTCTGCCACACTTTTTCCTTCCCACAGACTTCCTACTGAGGTGCCTTGATACAGCACTCTGGGAACAGCCTATTCGTTCAGAAATTTCTTTCTGTGTCTTACCCTCTTGCTTGAGGGGGTCAATAGTGGCCTTCTGGACAGCAGTCAGGTCGGCAGTCTTACCCATGATTGGGGTTTTGAGTGATGAACCAGGCTGGGAGTTTTAATGGCCTCAGGAATCTTTTGCAGGTGTTTAGAGTTAACTCGTTGATTCAGATGATTAGGTTCATAGCTCGTTTAGAGACCCTTTTAATGATATGCTAATTTTGTGAGATAGGAATTTTGGGTTTTCATGAGCTGTATGCCAAAATCATCCGTATTAAGACAATAAAAGACCTGAAATATTTCAGTTAGTGTGCAATGAATCTAAAATATATGAATGTTAAATTTTCATCATGACATTATGGAAAATAATGAACTTTATCACAATATGCTAATATTTTGAGAAGGACCTGTACAAGGAATTGTCTACTCTAAAGAGATGCATAAATTCCAAAGCATAAACAAAGAAATATATTTGACAAAAGGACATTTTACCTCAGGGACTGAGCTTTGCAATACATGCAGTCATGTGAACTCAGTGGTAAAAAAAAAAGCAAGGACTAGCATTCAGGAAATTACTACTGGCCATGAAAAGATTGAGAAATTAGACCCAGAGACAGAGATGTAGGGAGGAGCGATCAATAAAGTAATCTTTAGTCAAAGACAGAGCACAAACCCCATGCTCAGGATTACTCAGTAAGGGGTCATTACATGGAGAGGCCAGCAAAGCAATTATGAGTCTTGAGAGGGATTGACAACGAGATTCCCATAAGGAGGAATGATAGCTGTTAAAATGACAGAAGAAGCAGACAGAGTGTTGGCACATGAGCATGATGGAGGAAACCAGTGATGAAATTTCAAACAATGATTATTGTGCCTTTCTATCTCCTGCCCTGCCACAATAACTCCCCAAAGCCTGAGATTTCACGCCGCTTCACATTATCTCCCTATGATTGTGCCTGCACAGATAGCATTGCACCTCGTGTTCAAGTAGTCAGTGGTAACACTGTGCATATCCGAGACTATAGTTTATCCTAAATCAGCAGAATGCCATTCTTGAAGAATTTTTAAACATAAAGGTAAAAAAAATTAAAATCATCAATAAAATTGCAGGATCCTTGGTATTTGACGTTTTGTTCCCTGGAATCTGGAATCACAGCACTTCAAGTGTAGATCATCGAGCTTTTGTGGATCAGGTGTAGGGTTCAGGTCCTATATGTATTGTTACAGCCACAAAATTCAATGTTTTTAATTAGGATTTTATGTGATAGACAAAAAGTAGTGTATAATTGTGAAAAAGGAAGGAAAATTAATTCAAAATTGTGGTGTGTTTGTGTCCTGCCCTGTTTTTATCTGATACCCCCTAAATAGAATCCTGTGCAATCAACTTTAGCCTCTAGAAGTTATCTAATTAGTGATCAGAGTCAGGTTGTAAAATTAAGTTCCACATTTTGAAAAACTCTTAGCGCTTTTCAACCTATCATCTTAAAATTAAGAGAGTATTGTACAACTGCAAACATACCTAGACATGGCTGTCCCCCTAACTTGACCGGCCAGGCAAAAAGTTTATTAATCACAGAAGCAATAAAAAGGCAGGGAATCTGTTGACAGGACAACACGTCTCCACTCCGACCCACCCTGTGCCGCCATTTGTTCCAATCCTGATTTACATTGGAAGCACTCCACTCCACTGTAAACCTCGGAGGTGCACTGAGATGCAGACACAGATCGCGCTTTAAAAGCCAGTGGTAAAAGCGGAAGTCAGACCAAACTCACTGTTAAAACAATTAAAACTGCTTCACTTTTCAATCTTTCGCATCTAGACATTTTTATAACCTTTTGTTTGTAAAAACCAATTGGGTGAGTACACCAAGTAGAGAGAAGCTATATTTTTTGCTTATTTTGGTGCATTTAATGTTTAATCATTAGGTTTTGATTACCTAAGTTAACGTGAATATCTAAATGTACAAAATAAACTAAGAAATAAGTAAACAATGGGATTAACTATACACACATTTATTAAAATAGCGACGCCTTTAAGAAAATATAGTTTGTCTTTACTGAAGTATTTTGAAAATATGGACATCGTGCTCATTCAGTTTCCTGTTGGTGCAGTGTGTTCTGTGTAGATTGACTATGACCTGGCTCCAGATGACCAAAAATAGAATCGGGTTAAATTTTGCCGGATGGCCAAGCGGATGCCACCACCCTGTGCCATCCTGTGGAGACAGTTTAAATGCCTCATTAACTATAAAGGGTGTGTAATTACTGCGGACTTCGTACATTGGCGAAGGGGAGAGGAGACAGATGCTGTGAAAAGTGGGGGTTTGCCGTGCACTGCACAAATTTGGCCTTCATGGAAGAGCGGGAAGAGGAAAGGCATCATTGGGGTTTGAGGCTGGAAAACACTTGAAACTAGACCAGAGATTCCCTTTCCAACAAAACAATGGCCCTTAAAATACAACAGAACCACTATGGAAAAGTTCAGATCAAAGCATATTCATGTAGAAGAATTGCCCAATCAAAGTTCAGACCTAAATTTGGTTGGGAATCAGCTTGAAAAGCACACAGACTGGCCTGAATTACAATTTAACGGGGTACATAAGATCAATATTTTATACGTATTGAAATGGACCCATGACTGTACAGAAACCACTAAAATCAGAAGACCCAGAATTCACTTGAACAGCCAGTGTGCTCATAACAGCTGCGCTTCACCCTTCTGCTACTGTTTGTAATTTGAAGGTCAATTAAGTGGAACAAAGTGACACCAGCTCAACCTCTTAAAAAAGCCTCTTTGATAGTAGCTACATGGATTGTGCAAGACATGTGAAATAATACTATCGAAAGGCTGTCAGTGATTAAGCCACCAAGGCAGGCACCAAGTAACAAATTCCAGGCAGACAAGAGACTCGACAAAAGCCAAGCACCACTCAGTAAGACTAGCTTCTTTCAGCAGGCAGTGACATGTATACCCTAACAAACCACTGAATATGCAAATGATAACCTTATGCAAATGGCTGCTATTACTCTTGTCATTAGCATTCCTGGGTCACTTTCTGTTCTCACAAATTTAGAGAATGGCTTTAATCAACTATTCCCTTGCATTCATCTATCTATCCAAATTTGCTTATTTCTACTAAGGGTCATTAAGGGGTTGGTGCCTGTCTCCAGCTCGCAAGGGGTGAAAGCCAGGGTCCATCCTGGACAGGTTGCCAGAAAACTAAAAGAGCATTTCACCCTGAACACAAGGCAGCACAATTCAAAAAACTCTGAATCACAGAATGCGCAGCATCAACCCATTTTCTAGGAACATGTCCACGAAAGAGATGTCACGGCTGGAATCCCTGACATAATAACTCTTCAAAACTCTGGTGTGCAGCCCTGTTCGCCCTCTTACAGACAGCTCTTTCAGAGGAGCACAATGGAAGACACACACGTGTGCATCTAAATGTTGGACGAGTGCATTCTTTGAAGACACTTGGATCCAAAAGTACTTTCTACTGTCTGCATACCCAGAGACTATATTACAGCTGAAAATCTGTCTGTGTCAGGGTTTGCGGTGGTGAAGGACAAAGGCAATAGGAGGACATAGACAGGTGCAAGGTGGATGGATACATTTATTAAACAAAAAAAAAAACTTACAGGACACAGAGGAAAACTCAGGAATGACAACAGGAACTGCAACAGAGATACAACAGACGAGCCGACAATGACGGAACAGAACACACAGCTTCCGCTGTCCCCTCAAGCCTCTGTTTCTGAGGTTTCCAGTGTTCCTACTGGCAGCGTCAGGTGACGTGGAGCATGTTGCTCCACCATGGCAGACAGCATGGAGCAGGTTACAGCAGACAGCGTGGAGCAGGAACTGCAACAAAGATACAACAGACGACCCGACAATAGGGGAACAGAACACAGACTTAAATACAACAGAGATGAACAGAACTACATGGACAACAAGTGGGTGCAATTAATAGAAACACAAAACAGATGTGGATCCTGACAGTCAAGATTGCCTCAACCTTTCTGTCTGAGCTTCTGCAGAAAGAGAATCTGAGCCAGAGATTTTCCAAAAAGAGGTGCGTCTCTAATCACGTTGACAATTAAAGCTAATTTTCTCTAACAATCAGTGGTGTCATTCCATCTTGTATCATTTTACTTGGAAATTTGGTCTTTCAAGCTGCTATAACACCATTTTTAATCTTCCCAGGTATGTTGCCATAATAGATAAACACATGTAGAGTGGGGTTAAGTTTTTTATTTTTTATGGAGCATTAAGTCCCTTCAATCTGTGTTGCTTTTGATGTGAGCCTCTATAGTGCATGTGCATTAGGATGGAGGGGGTAGATTTTAGTTTTCAAAGTAGGTTATTTTTGTTACTGTGTGAATATTGTGTTTTTGAGTACTTCAGCCAACTATCTATGGATAAAAATGTAATGCTCTATGAGAGCCCTGACACTTTCAAATAGATTTTTCTTTAATTAATGAGGAAGTATCTGGAGTCTCCATTAATTGGAGCTACGCATTGTTTAGTATGCACAGGCTAATAATCTTCTGTGGTGTCTCAGATCTGTGATGCTCATGTGGCTTTTTTTAACATAACTGCCCAGGTTAACTGGAAATAAAATGCATATGCTGCAGATCGGTAGAAGGACAATGTTGGGGCATTGTTCACCTAATGCAGTGTGTTGTCCTATGCCATTAAAATGCAAGGCATAAACTCAATAGTGTGATGGGAGTATTACTTTTCTTCAGCCAGGAGGAAATACACCCTCACCAGCAAGTTTAAGTTTTAGGCATCTAGACGTGGTCAGAACATCTTTCTGAAGTTCAAACTGAGCATCAGAATGAGGGGAAGAAAGGGGATTAAAATAACTCTAAATGTGGTGTGGCTACTGGTGATAGACAGGTTTTTTTGGAGTATTTCCGAAAAACAACTAGTCCCCTGGAACTGTCAGCATATAAATACCTATTTTCCCAGTTTACAGAAAATGGTACAAGAAAAACAAATCCAGTGAACATCAGTTATGTGTACATAAATGCCTTGTTGACGTAAGAGGTAAAAGAAAAAAGAGCAGTCTGGTTCGAAGTAATAGGCAACAGTAGCTCAAATAAGCAGTTTTTAAAAACAAGGTATGCGGAACAAAATCTCTGAACACACACACACTTCGAATCTTGAAGAAGATGGATTAGAGCAGGAAAAGAGAACACTGGGTGTCACTCCTGCCAGCCAAGAACAGGAAATTGAGGCTACAATTTTTACAGGCTCAACTTAATTGGACAAAATTAGATTGGAAAGATGTTTCTTAATCTAACAAGTCTTGATTTCAACTGCAACATTTAAATGGTAGGCCCAGAATCTAGCATAAAAAGCATGCATCCATCTAGCCTTTATTTAACAGTTTATGGTGATGGTGGTATAACGGTGTGGGATATACAGGGGTTGGACAATGAAACTGAAACACCTGTCATTTTAGAGTGGGAGGTTTCATGGCTAAACTGGACCAGCCTGGTAGCCAGTCTTCATTGATTGCACATTGCACCAGTAAGAGCAGAGTGTGAAGGTTCAATTAGCAGGGTAAGAGCACAGTTTTGCTCAAAATATTGAAATGCACACAACATTATGGGTGACATACCAGAGTTCAAAAGAGGACAAATTGTTGGTGCACGTCTTGCTGGCGCATCTGTGACCAAGACAGCAAGTCTTTGTGATGTATCAAGAGCCACAGTATCCAGGGTAATGTCAGCATACCACCAAGAAGGACGAACCACATCCAACAGGATTAACTGTGGACGCAAGAGGAAGCTGTCTGAAAGGGATGTTCGGGTGCTAACCCGGATTGTATCCAAAAAACATAAAACCACGGCTGCCCAAATCACGGCAGAATTAAATGTGCACCTCAACTCTCCTGTTTCCACCAGAACTGTCCGTCAGGAGCTCCACAGGGTCAATATACACGGCCGGGCTGCTATAGCCAAACCTTTGGTCACTCATGCCAATGCCAAATGTCGGTTTCAATGGTGCAAGGAGAGCAAATCTTGGGCTGTGGACAATGTGAAACATGTATTGTTCTCTGATGAGTCCACCTTTACTGTTTTCCCCACATCCGGGAGAGTTACGGTGTGGAGAAGCCCCATAGAAGCGTACCACCCAGACTGTTGCATGCCCAGAGTGAAGCATGGGGGTGGATCAGTGATGGTTTGGGCTGCCATATCATGGCATTCCCTTGGCCCAATACTTGTGCTAGATGGACACGTCACTGCCAAGGACTACCGAACCATTCTTAAGGACCATGTCCATCCAATGGTTCAAACATTGTATCCTGAAGGTGGTGCCGTGTATCAGGATGACAATGCACCAATACACACAGCAAGACTGGTGAAAGATTGGTTTGATGAACATGAAAGTGAAGTTGAACATCTCCCATGGCCTGCACAGTCACCAGATCTAAATATTATTGAGCCACTTTGGGGTGTTTTGAAGGAGTGAGTCAGGAAACGTTTTCCTCCACCAGTATCACGTAGTGACCTGGCCACTATCCTGCAAGAAGAATGGCTTACAATCCCTCTGACCACTGTGCAGGACTTCTATATGTCATTCCCAAGACGAATTGACGCTGTATTGGCCGCAAAAGGAGGCCCTACACCATACTAATAAATTATTCTGGTCTAAAACCAGGTGTTTCAGTTTCATTGTCCAACCCCTGTATTTTCTTAGTGCATTTTAAGCGTGTTAGCACCAGTTAAGCTTTGTTTAAAAACGGCAAAACCTAGGTATCGTTGCCGACTATGTCCATCTGTGACCACAATGTATCTATCTTCAGATGGCTATTTTCTCCAGGCTAATACACTATGGACTGCTAAATTGCTTGAGCAATAAGTTCACATGTTGCTTGCGATCTACAAAGATTGCATGCGCAATGATAACAGGTGCAAAAAAGATACAAACCACCATATTTAAATGAGGAATTGCATGTGCTACTGCCTGTTACCATGCAGAGTGTCGCAGAGCAGAGAAGCCGTAAAAGAAAGATTAAGTTCAAAGCCATGAAGTTGGAAGTAATAATAATAATAAAAATATTATAGTGATACAAAATGACATTTATATAAGTATCTCAAAGTGCTAAAAACATTTAGAAACATGAAAACATTTAAAGCTACAGTTGAACAATGAAATATTAATTATAAAACCAAGAAAAGCTGACAGCCAGTGTCAGACCTAGATCAAAATACAGCTCTAAACAGCTTTATTTACACCCAATTATATTTACATATCCTCCTCCTATAAATTTGCACGTTCGGGTCATTATCTCATGTTTTGCATATTCAAGAAGGCAAACACGCTAAAATATTTGCGCCTGCTGTTCTGTGGATTTTACACACGCATTTCGATTTGCACCTGGTTTGTAGCTCAACTTTGCGTTCACAAAAAGGTTTGCATGTGTATTTGTACAAACAAACCTTTTGAAGATCAGGCCCTAGGTCACAAGCTCTTGTCATCTCAAACTGTCTTCTTGAACATGACAATGAGTTCTCTCTATTGCAATGTTCCCCACAGTCCCGAGATCTCAATTTAAGAGATCACCTTTGTGATGTGGTGGGACAGAAGATTCACATCATGGACATGCAACAGAAAGATTTGCAGTAACTGTGTGATGCTATCATGTCAAAATGAGCCAAAAAAGTAATGTTTCCAACACCTTGTGAAAAAATTATGGCAGCTCTGAAAGCAAAAGGGGATCTAACCAATTACTTGTAAGGAGTATGTATCGAATATATAGGTGAGCGCACACTACAGCTGGATGTGAATAAGAGTTCCTGTTCAGTCCAGGTGTAGGCTTCTAGGATGTAGTCTTTGGGAATACCCACACTGTAGGCAGTGAAGGGATGCGCAGAAAGTGTGCCATTTGGAGGTCACATTATTCTAAGAAAACACAGAAGACAGATCACTGGTGCAACACTGATAAACTCACCAGCATGTTTACACTCACAAAAATAAGAGGTGTAAAATGTGTTTGGAATCCAGCTCAGAACAGAATAACAATTGCAGACTTATATTTCCCAGGAGGCTTCGATGATGCATGCAGCTCACAGTTTCAGCACAGGGCTGCCCCTTCTTACTGCATGTTTGTGTGATATATTTTGCTGCACTTAGGCAGTGTGAGTGTAAACATTTGGGTAATTGCATTCCCCTTCTGCCTGTTCCCAGTGGGAAAGACTGATGGTGGTAAAGGATAACTTTGAGAAAATGGTTAATGCCAAAGTGTGCTCCAGAGATATTTAGGTTCAATTAAAAACCCAAATTCCAAGTATCTTATAAATTATATAAATGACTAATGATTTTCCCTCTGATCAGTTTACATAAAAAATAAGGTTTTAGTGGATAATTACTAACAGGTTTGTTACATGACATCTTTATAAGGGGATTAATTAATGAGTAAAGCAGTTTTGTTTCTAAGAAATGTTCATATTATTTTCAATTTAAAAATACTTTATTAATCCCAAAGGGAAATTAAATGTTGTTGTAGCTCATTATGAGGGTTTCCTCAAAAAGCCGTTGTAGATGCTGATGGCTGTGGGCAGGAAGGATCTCCTGTAGCGCTCCGTCTTACAGCAGATCTGAAGAAGCCTCTGACTGAAGACATTCTGTTGTTGTAGGACAGTCTCATGAAGAGGATGCTCAAGGTTCTCCATAATGTTCTTCATTTTATGAAGAATCCGTTTTTCCACAATGATCTCCAGAGGTTCCAGAGGAGTATCCAGAACAGGGCCAGCCTTCTTTATCAGCTTGTTGAGCTTTTTTAAGTCCCTGGCTGTGATGCTGCTACCCCAGCAGATGATGGCAGAAGAGATCACACTTTCCACAACAGACTTATAGAAGATATGCAGCATCTTGCTGCAAACACCAAAGGTCCTAAGCTTCCTCAAGAAGTACAGTCTGCTCTGTCCCTTCTTGTAGATCGCTTCACAGTTGCATCTCCTCTCTAGTCTGTTGTCCAGGTGAACACCAAGGTATTTATACTCCTCCACCACCTCCACTTCTTCTCCCATGATATAAATAGTTTTTGACTTATTCCTGTTTCTCTTAAAATCTACAATCATCTCCTTTGTTTTAGTCACGTTCAAGATGAGATGATGGTTTCCACACCATGCCACAAAGTGGTCCACCACCTTCCTGTACTCAGCTTCTTGTCCATCTCTGATCCACCCCATGACTGCAGAATCATCTGAGTATTTCTGCAGATGACAGAAGTCTGTCTTGTACTGGAAGTCTGAGGTGTACAGAGTGAAAAGGAATGGTGAGAGTACAGTCCCCTGTGGTGCTCCTGTGCTGCTGACTACCTAGTAAGACTCACAACCATTCAGCCTCACAAACTGTCGTCTGTTTGTCAGGTAGTCTTTGATCCAGGAGATTGTTGAGGCCTCCATCTGAGTCTTCTGGAGTTTCTGACAAAGCAAATCAGGTTGGATTGTATTAAATGCACTGGAGAAATAAAAGAACATGATCCTCACAGTGCTGCTGGCTTTGTCCAGATGACAGTGGGTTTGTTGAAGCAGGTGTATGATGGCATCTTCAACTCCAACTCCACAGCGATAAGCAAACTGAAGGGGGTCCTGATGGCTTACTGTTTGCTTATGCAGGTGGGCCAACAGGAGTCTCTCTAGGACCTTCATGATGTGGGATGTCAGGGCAACAGGTCTATAGTCATTGAGGACTGATGGGTGAGTTTTCTTTGGTACCGGAACAAGACAGGAGGTCTTCCACAACACCTGAACCTTCTTCTGGGCCAGGCTAAGGTTGAAGAGGTGCTGCAGAATCCCACAGAGCTGCTCTGCACAGGCCTTCACGACTCTAGGGCTGACTTGATCTGTACCTGCAGCCTTATTCCGATTCAGTCTCTCCAGTTGCATCTTCACTTGACTTCTTGAGACACACAGGTGGAAAGGGGAAGCAAAGGAAGCATCAGCATCTTCTGATATGGTTGAAGGCAAACATGTAGAAGCAGAAGGGTCTAGGGCTGAGGTGGAAGATTAAAAATGTGAGGTGTTACTGGACAGCTGTGGGTCCTGTGGGTCAAAAGAGGGTGGAATGTCTGTTTGGCTGTGAGCAGGAGAGGAAGATGTTGAGCTTGTTTCTGAACTGAACCTATTGAAGAATGTGTTCAGTTCATTGACTCTGTCCAGACCTCCATCGGTCTGATCATCCTTCTTCTTGAAGCCTGTGATCTTCTTCATCCCTGTCCACACATCTTTGATATTGTTTTGCTGTCGCTTGCTCTCCAGCTTCTTCTTGTACACCTCCTTGCTGTCTCTTATCTTGACTTTAAGTTGCTTCTGTATACTCTTCAATAATTCTCTGTCTCCCTCTCTGAAGGCTCTTTTTTTCATGTTAAGCAGGTCCTTCAGGTCACTGGTGATCCAAGGTTTGTTATTGGGGAAGCATCTCACGGTTCTGGTGGGGATGATGTTATCCACACAGAAGTTTATATAGTCGGTTACACACTCAGTCATGGCATTGATGTCCTCTCCATGTGGCTGGCACAGTGTGTCCCAGTCTGTAGCCTCAAAGCAAACTTGCAAAGCTTCTTCAGCTTCCTGTGACCATTTTCTCACGGTCCTCTTTATTACAGGTTGCCTCTGAACAAGGGGCTTATATTTCGAGCAGAGAAAAACAAGATTGTTATCTGATTTGCATAGAGGAGGTCTTGCTGTAGAGTCCTTGACATTTGCATAAAACAAATCCAATGTTTTGTTTTCTCTGGTAGAGCAGCTGACAAATTGTTGAAATGTTGGAAGTGTAGCAGAGAGTGAAGCATGGTTAAAATCACCAGAAATTGCCACAAAAGCATTGGGGTTTTGTGTCTGTAGCTTAGCAACAACTGAGCTGATGTCATCACATGCAGTGTCGGCAACAGCGGAAGGTGGAATGTAAACTGTTGCCAAAGTAACACTGTTGAAATCACTGGGTAAATAATATGGACGAAAACTTACTGCCAACAGTTCAATATCTGGACTGCAGAGATGACACTTCACAGTTACATGTTCTGGATTACACCATCTGTTGTTCACAAGTACTGCCAGTCCACCTCCTTTACATTTGCCGCTCCTCCTTAAATCTCTGTCTGCTCGTTTGGTTAAAATGCCCAGCAGAGAGACGCTGGAGTCGGGGATATGATCCTGCAGCCATGTCTCAGTAAAACACATAATACTGCATGCCCGGTACTCTGACTGGGTCCTTTGTAGGGCTTGGAGTTCATCCAACTTGTTTCCCAACGATCTCACATTGCCCATCATAATTGACGGAAGAGATGGTTTGAACTTCCTCCTTCTCTCTCTTCTCTTAGCTCCTGCTCTGCATCCACAGCGTCTCCTTTTCAACTCATCAGGGATTTGGGGTTGTAGTTGAACTATTGTTTGAGATTTTGAGATATTAATCAGCTGCTCCCGGTTGTAAGAAACAACCCCGTTGCCATGGCAATGCATCATAACAAATGTCCAAAAATAGAAAGTATTAGGAAAGATCCTCCAATCTGGACAGCATCCGACACTGGAGTAGACAGTCGTCCAAAAAAAGTCATCTGGAGTTCCCAAAAAAGAATAAATCAGAATCAAAAGTAACAGAGCTACTCCAACCTGCTGCCACCTTGAGCGGCGCAATTCTAGAATTTTATAGAGCATATTAATATTTTAAAATCAACAGTTAATCACTTCAGTGTGGTGAATTTATATAGCACATTTCTGTAACGTTGACTATTAAATTGTAAACAAACCAGATATTTAAAAGGTAAGCTGGGGCCACACTACACAATTTTCTGGCAGATTTCAGCCCCGATTCCCAGTCAGGGGAATTCAGCATTAGTCTGCAGTTCTAGTTACTTGGCAGGGTGAGTCCGCACCAAAATCTGGTAGTGTGAGAGGAGGTGATGACGAGAGTCTGCAAGTGTGTGAGGGGAATTGATCCAAGTTCAGTCACAGCCAAACAAACATGTTTGAATGTTTTGAGGAGAATCTGGACGTAGTCGGGTTGTTGGGTCAGTGAGCTGATCCCCGACCCAACTGTTTTACTGACAGCGAATGAAAGAGATAGACTGGGAAACAACTTTTTTTTATTACGTTTTTTTGCAACTATACACATGAACGCAAAACAGCACTGGGCATAATAAAACACGTATTACAATCACAGACAAAAAAACATTTCAATATTCAAGACAAAAACACAATAAATAATGAAGGGCCTTATTGAAATAAACCAAACAATTGACATATTAAATACAAAGGACTTAATTTAACAAGCTGACATTCTGAATGAAATATTTTTCACATAGAATATTTATCATAAAGGCTTAATGTTAAGGCAAAATATGATGTTGTTTGTTCAGATATGTGTTTTGAAATAACATTATCGGGGCGCTGGTTCAGTTGGAAGAGCGCACACATCATGTGCAGAAGCTATAGTCCTCCACGTGGCTGTCCTGGGTTTCAATTCCCAGTCTCAAGCCATTTGCTGCATATCTTCCACTCTCTTTCTTGTCTGATTACTGAACAATAAATAATATACTCTGGCCAAAAGAGATTTTTAGTCTACAGCCAACATTTAAAGTCATTTGAAACCCAACAGGCAAACCCCCAACCATAAATAAATGTTCCAAACTCTCACCATGAGTAAAACAAAGAATACAGTTAACACTAAATATTAATTTGTCCATTAACCTTAACATTTTTAATTCAATCCAATCCATTTTATTTATAAAGCACATTTAAAAACAAATTGTTTAAACCAAAGGGTTGTACAGTATTAAAAGTTAAAATCAATACACAAATAATAAAATAGTGAAATATAACCAAAACTAAAAACAGGGTAAAATTACACAACGCAAATAAAGAAGAACAGCAGACCAACTTACATTGTGTCAAAGGCCACTGAAAATAGATATATTTTTTAGAGAGACTTGAAAGCAGAAAGGAAAGAGGCCTCTTTTATATTTAATGGCAACTTCTTCCACAATTTTGGTGCCACAACTGAAAAATCTCCTCTGAGCTTCTGCATAGTTTTTGTTATAGTCAATAGAAGCTGTTCAAATGATCTGAGAGCCCTTGGTGAAACATAACGCTGAGGCAAATCAAATCGGGGGCAATTTTTAAATCGCAGCTCTTTATTTTATGGGGGAGTGTAAACAAAAATATCCGAGACTATCATCTATTACCGCGACCTGCAGGTATATTTGTTTTTTTTTACCTATTATAAGAGTTTATACACAAGCTTGATGTGCTCAGTTGCCTTTAGTTGGAATAAAAAATCCTGTAGTTTGTGTTCCAGCAGCAGGTGCAGTTAAGTGCGTCATCCCCAGTCTTTTTGTCGAGAAAAAAAACCTAGTCTGTTGTGTGAACACCTAGTGTTTTTAGAGCTCTGTGGCAACAGCCAAAGTTGTGTAGTGAGTCAGTGGAAATGTGCTGGAAGTAGCACACCAATCGGTTAGAATTATTTACCTGGCACAAAATGATACATGAGTGGCTTGTTTTTATAGAACGGGCCATAAGCCAAAAATAAGCTGAGGGGAGATTAAAGCAGGTCATCAACTTGGCACTAGTAATATTAAGTGGATAAAGTTGCTTTCAAATTCCTAAATTTATGTGAAAATGCAAAATAGGTTAATAGGCCATGTTGATAAATGTTTAAGGGTGAAAGACTTGTAAATAATTTGTGAGGTATTTAGTGCCTTGTTTTTTGGGAACTCTTCTTTTTAAAATAAGATTAAGCATTTTCTACAACTGAAAATATTTATTCACTTTCTTTGGAGTTATTTTATTAGCCAGCTGCTACTGAAATTGTGTTGGTGAGAGTCTCTTATTCATAAAAATCTCCATTGATGTAGCATGCCACATCTATTTATGCTCTAAAAGAGACTTGGCCACTTTTAGAGCATACATTTCTGGCATGCAAAGGGAAGACTACTAAAACACTTTGCTTATTAATAAAGTAACGTAATAGTTTAACGGTGTTTCTGCACTCTAAAAATGGCTCACTAAGGCAACCAAACCTAACCAACACATGGTATCATATAGTAAACAAACTGTGTCAAATATGTGTCAAACATTTTTATATTTTATATTATTACAAAATAGCCAGCCTTTGCTTTGCTCTCATAGCATTCTCTCCGTGAACTTCTTGAGGTGATCACCTGAAATGAGATGGCTGAAGGGTAATATTTCAGTCATCACAGCAAAGAGCGGCTACTTTAAGGAATCTAAAATAAAAACATATCTATATTTCTTTTTACAATTTTTTGTTTGCTACATGATTCCCTATGTGTTCACCACAGTTTTGATGCGTTCAGTGAGAATCTACGTACAATGTAAATAGTCATACACATAAAGAAAACTATTAAATGAGAAAGGCGTTCTAAAGCTTTTGAACGGCAGTCTATATCTCTTTCAAATTCCATTTGAATGGTCTGATCTGCATTTTTGTAAAAATACAATGAGGGTTTAATGACTCACTGTCACAAGTGAGAATCAGAACTGGTTTGAGATGCAGTGAGAAATTGGCTGTTGAGTAGAACTGGATGATTTTCTGCTTGATTACCGTATTTTCCGCACTATAAGGCGCACCGGATTATAAGGCGCACCTTCAATGAATGGCCTATTTTAGAACTTTTTTCATATATCGGGCACACCAGATTTTAAGGCGCATAGAATAGAAGCTACTGCAGTCAAACGTTTGACTGGGGTTGCGTTATGCATCCACTAGATGGAGCTGTGCTAAAGAAAATGTCAACAAAACAGTCAGATAAGTCAGTCAGTCAAACTTTATTAATACACTACAAACCAGCGTTCTGATAACTCCATTCACTCTCATGGTAAGGTCTCCTCTACATAGAATTCTATTGAATAGAGCCAACCGCACGTTAGGAATGCATTGGAGTCTATGAAGTTGAAGTTGAAATCAAACGTTAGTTAAAACGTGAAAGGGAACTTTTCCCTGATTCAGTAAACACGTAAAAGAAACAGTTTGATGCACTAAATCAAACGTTAGTACTGTTAACCTTTCCTGTTTCTGTCCCCTGACCGTAGTCTGATGACACAGGGGAGACGCTTTCTCCAGGGCCGAACTTACTAGTTTCCTCGGGGTTAACTCCCTCACTCATACGTTGCTGAGTTGAGCATGAAGAAACAGCATCAAAACACTGAGTTGTTGACGAGATTCGGGGTTCTTTTTAATGACTTTGCAGCACGTAAAAACACAGGGCTTACAGACTCATACACCGCTGCTCCGGTCGCCGTCTCTACCCACCCCACACACACAATAATACTGACATCACTCCTTCACTCTTGATTCTCAGCTACGGCAGCACGCAGCGCCACCTCTGTCCGGAGGAGTAATGTCAACATCTTCCATACACACATACGAAACATACACCCCACACACTGAGCTTCTAATCACATATAGTTCAGGCAATTCCTGCAACAGTACATTCAAACGTTATACACACACAAGTGGTGTTGGACTAGGAGTAAGTACAGTACAGGTGTTTACCGCTATTACTTCGGCGACACCCCTGACTACGGTAGCCCTAATGCTGCAACCGGTGCGGCTTTGTAGTTTACCAGTCGTACTGAAACATTTTGACAGAGCGCCGTGTACAACCAGTATGGATCAACCAATTAACCAATTGATCCATATATACAAGGCGCACTGTCATTTTTTGAAAAAATTAAAGGTTTTTAAGTGCGCGTTATAGTGCGGAAAATACGGTAGTACTGAATGGTGGTTAGGAAAACCAACATTACAAAATCTAAAACAGTTTTGCAAACTTAAAGACAAATTAACATTTCAGAAAACAATTTAACAAGATGCGAAACATTTTTACAAGTACTGAAACAAATTTACATTTCAGAAAACAAATTTACATTTCAGAAAACAAATTTACATTTCAGAAAACAATTTAACAAGATGCAAAACACTATTACAAGTACTGAAACAAGTTTACATTTCAGAAAACAATTTAACAAGATGCAAAACACTTTTACAAGTACTGAAACAAATTTACATTTGACAAAATCAACCGGAAAGGGAATGTACCAACGGTGATGCTGACCCGGAAGTCAGCCTCAGGGGCTGCATCCTTCGAAGGACCCGGTCTACGTGGGCTGTGTCCTTTGTCGACCGCTAAAACCAGCGCCATAGAAAGAGAAAGGGTCCTTCTATGGCGCTGGCTAAAACCACGGAGGCCGGAAGTGAGCAGCTGCGGAATGGGACGGTCTAGCCTTTACCAGCTGTTCCCACCCTCACCTCAGCGTAACAACTGTCGCCTAGCAACCGTAGCTGCGAGGAGAAAAAAGCAGTTAAAGCAAAATGGAGCCGAACTTCTGGTAGTTTTATTTTTAATTTTTGAGGAACTTCAGCAGTTTTATCGTCGTCGCAGACATCTCCTTTATTTTATCTCCGGCTGAGAGACAATCATGCTCAGGTAAAAAATATGTTTGATTTAACTTAAAGCTTCTAGCCAATAAACAACTAGATAGCAACTTTATGGCTAATGTATGTCGACATATTTTATATATATATATATATATATATATATATATATATATATATATATATAAACAACTTTACATTTTAATTTAGTTTGACATTGTCCTTACAATTTTCAGGAACTTAAGGACCCCCCCAACTGGAATAGGAGTGGACTCTTGAAGTGTAACTGTTGCCACCTGGCAGTGGTACAGTTTAATGGATGCTGCACTACAGGAGCAGCACTCAATCAGCCCACCCCTGATAGTTGCTGCAGACGTGACTCCTACTTCAGGTGGCACAGACACTACCAAGGCCTCTCCCCCTTCGATCGGCAGAGGAGGAGGAACGCAGGGCAGGAAAAAACCAAAGGAACAGCGAGGCTGTCCTGGCCATTTTAAAGGAACAGGCAGAAAGGGATGAGAAGAGAGAGAAAGACCCACTAGGTAGAGATGAATGATGGGAAAAAGCTGCCATTGCACGGGCTGATATATACCTGTAATTATTTGAAAAGCTTGTTGTAAATTTGTAAATAAAACCCGCTAGATTTCGAATTTTCATTTGGTGTGTGTTTGTGTGTAGCACTGTGATATTTATGTTAGTAAAGTTTCTCCCAAAAATGAATTTTTAAATTCCTTTAGCAATCATAATCATTTATCTACAATGTTTTAAATATTTACAGATTTGCAGAATGTAAGAAACTACAAACAATCATGGAAAAATAATGTATATAAAAAGGAGATGAACGAATAAATGTATTTACAGGGTTAACACAAAGAAAGTACAGTAATAATTTTTTGGAGCAAAGAGAGGCCAGATATGAAGTGCATGCAGAAAGATGGAGCGCCACCATGTTTTAAGCATTCCAGAGGTACACTCAATAATGCTTTTGCCCTTGGCATGGTACCTGTTTTAAAATCGTTTTTCCACTCTGCCTGTACAGAAATATAAATGGAAATGTTTAAGTTGCAAAAATCTACAATCTAAAGACCTGTTTGAATGTAGATTAAGAAAAACAAAAAAAAACTACAACAAACAAAGAATTTACTCACTGGCCACAGGCTGCCGATATGGGGTCATTGTGCAAACTTGATGCTGTAGACAGGGGTATCCACTGTCTCCTATAGGAAAGAAACCAGCTAGTGGATAAACGGCTTGCTTGTACATTGGGGACCTTTGCAGCACCAGTGCATCGTGCACTGAACTGGTATTTCCAATGTATACATCTAAGAAGGAATCATTGAAATCACAGATGCCTTGCAATATTATTGAAGTAAATACAGGGGTTGGACAATGAAACTGAAACACCTGTCATTTTAGTGTGGGAGGTACACGTACTCATCGTCTTCCGCTTTATCCGGGACCGGGTTGCGGGGGCAGCAGACTCAGCAGAGACACCCAGACGTCCCTCTCCCCAGACACCTCCTCCAGCTCCTCCGGGGGGAGCCCAAGGCGCTCCCAGGCCAGCCGAGAGACGTAGTCCCTCCAGCGTGTCCTGGGCCGTCCCCTGGGCCTCCCCCCGGTGGGACGTGCCTGGAACACCTCCCGATGAAGGCGTCCAGGATTCATCCGGTATAGATGCCCGAGCCACCTCAACTGGCTCCTCTCAATGTGGAGGAGTAGCGGCTCTACTCTGAGCCCCTCCCGGATAGCCAAGCTCCTCACCCTATCTCTAAGGGAGTGCCCGGCCACCCTACGGAGGAAGCTCATTTCCGCCGCTTGTATCTGGGATCTCGTTCTTTCGGTCATGACTCAAAGTTCATGGCCATAGGTGAGGGTAGGAACGTAGACAGACCGGTAAATCGGGAGCTTCGCTTTTCGGCTCAGCTCTCTCTTCACCACACCTGGAACAGCGTCTCCATTACTGTGGCAGCCGCACCGATCCATCTGTCGATCTCACGCTCCATTCTTCCCTCACTAGTGTGGGAGGTTTCATGGCTAAATTGGACCAGCCTGGTAGCCAGTCTTCATTGATTGCACATTGCAGCATACCACCAAGAAGGATGAACCACATCCAACAGGATTAACTGTGGACGCAAGAGAAAGCTGTCTGAAAGGGATGTTCTGGTGCTAACCTGGATTGTATCCAAAAAACATAAAACCAGGGCTGCCCAAATCACAGCAGAATTAAATGTGCACCTCAACTCTCCTGTTTCCACCAGAATTGTCCGTCGGGAGCTCCACAGGGTCAATATACACGGCCGGGCTGCTATAGCCAAACCTTTGGTCACTCATGCCAATGCCAAACGTCGGTTTCAATGGTGCAAGGAGCGCAAATCTTCGGCTGTGGACAATGTGAAACATGTATTGTTCTCTGATGAGTCCACCTTTACTGTTTTCAATTCAATTCAATTCAATTCAGTTTTATTCATATAGCGCCAATTCACAACACATGTTGTATC
The DNA here is from genome assembly GCF_021462225.1 of Girardinichthys multiradiatus. NCBI lineage: Eukaryota > Metazoa > Chordata > Actinopteri > Cyprinodontiformes > Goodeidae > Girardinichthys > Girardinichthys multiradiatus. Next base: position 16,144,745 of record NC_061799.1, read on the forward strand.
AAGGCACTTCACAACAGTCAGGTACATACATTCCAATTAATCCTAACAATTGAACAGTGCAGTCGGAGTTTTTCTATCTAAGGAAACCCAGCAGATTGCATCCAGTCAGTGACTTGCAGCATTCCCTCCTCCCGGATGAGCATGTAGAGACAGTGGACAGTCACTGGCATTGACTTTGCAGCAATCACTCATACTGAGCATGCATGTAGCGACAGCAGAGAGGAAAAACTCCCTTTTAACAGGAAGAAACCTCCAGCAGAACCAGGCTCAGTGTGAGCAGCCTTCTGCCACGACCGACTGGGGGTTTGAGAGAACACAGCAGAGACGCAAAAAGAACACAGAAGCACTGATCCAGAAGTACTTTCTATGGGAAGGAAAAGTAAATGTTAATGGATGTAGCTCCTTTAGTCGTTTCACCTAGAAAGAAAGAACAGATAAACTCTGAGCCAGTTTTCAAGGTTAGAGTCTGAAAGAGAGCACATATAATTAGTTACAGTAAAAGCACAGTCAATTTCCATGTCCAGGAGAGAGAAATGGTTAAACACTAAAAGACAAGGCTATTTGGATCATTGGTAGAGGGTGAGCATTAAGTTGTTCCCAGCAGAAGCTCGGACAATTCCCCTCTCCAGAAAGGGGTCACAGGCAGACACAGAGCCAGGCCAGGTGTAGCTTCTAGGAAGATAAAAGAGAGAACAAGGTTAAAAGCTGAAATAACAGCAAACAATGCAAAATTGGAGAGTAGTGTGAGAATGTAGCGAAGAGGGTGAAAGTGGTCATTATGTCCTCCAGCAGCCTAAGCCTATAGCAGCATCACTACACAGATAGTTTCAGTTCAGATTATTTAGTTAAACGGTGCTTATTTACAACAATATCATCTCAAGGCACCTCACAAAGGGTCCCACTGATGGTCATTGTTATACTAAAAACTCCAATGATTGGGATACCTCCCTCTGTCAGACTGATTATAACCATTGGAAAAGACATCCGGGAGAGTTACGGTGTGGAGAAGCCCCAAAGAAGCGTACCACCCAGACTGTTGCATGCCCAGAGTGAAGCATGGGGGTGGATCAGTGATGGTTTGGGCTGCCAATATCATGGCATTCCCTTGGCCCAATACTTGTGCTAGATGGGCGCGTCTCTGCCAAGGACTACCGAACCATTCTTGAGGACCATGTGCATCCAATGGTTCAAACATTGTATCCTGAAGGCGGTGCTGTGTATCAGGATGACAATGCACCAATACACACAGCAAGACTGGTGAAAGATTGGTTTGATGAACATGAAAGTGAAGTTGAACATCTCCCATGGCCTGCACAGTCACCAGATCTAAATATTATTTTGAGCCACTTTGGGGTGTTTTGAAGGAGTGAGTCAGGAAACGTTTTCCTCCACCAGTATCACGTAGTGACCTGGCCACTATCCTGCAAGAAGAATGGCTTAAAATCCCTCTGACCACTGTGCAGGACTTCTATATGTCATTCCCAAGACGAATTGACGCTGTATTGGCCGCAAAAGGAGGCCCTACACCATACTAATAAATTATTGTGGTCTAAACCCAGGTGTTTCAGTTTCATTGTCCAACCCCTGTAGCTTCCTGTTGATGTGTGATTTCTATAGTGGTTCAGCAAGAGGAAAGATTTGAATGTCGAATTCATTGTTGGCACATACGGCGAAACGGAAGACCTCATGGCCTGCAAAGCCTGCAAAACCAGATCCTACCTCCTCCAATTCTTTCTCTGTGGGGAAATTAAGTGTTTGGAGGATAGTCATCATTTTATCCACCACTTTGTGCACAACTCTGAGGACAGTTGCACTAAAACAATTTTCCCATTCATCCTGTAGGATGTGCCACACGCTAACCATTAAATGGTTACCAGCATTTCAATTTCATGGCTCCATCCATGATTCTTCTGCTAGCGTAACAGACTAGCGAGCTGATAAATGCTGGCCCTAGACCAATGCTGGTTTCAGGTCAGTGTCAGAATTTTTTCTAGTACCAACATTTTATTATTTGGTACTGAATACATCTTTGTTATGCTTCATCCCTGTGAAAAAAAAAACAACAAAACATTACTTTTTTATGTAATAGGGTGTCTTTCAAGAAAACATTTTAAAATGAGGTAAATTAATTTATTTTTAATTTTTGCTGATGTGACCTGGGTGTCTTTTTATGTCCTTGTATTTTTAATAGTTTTTATTACTTGGACCTGTATGCTTGATGTTTGTTTTTATTCTGGATTCATTTTAAAACAATTTTTCTTTAACACTGTAATAGTGACGATTGATACTACTTGACCAGTGTTTCCCAACCCTGGTCCTCAGGGACCTCTATCCTGCATGTTTTAGAGCACACCAGCTTCAAATAACTGTATTACCTCTTCTGCATGCCATCATGTGCTGCACAAGCCTGTTAATCACTCATTCATTTAAGCCAGGTGTGTGGCAGCAAAGAGACACCTAGAGAGGACTCCCTGAGGAGCAGGGTAGGGAGCCACTGATTTCCGCCACCTCCATTCTGCAGCTTTCTCTTCAGCTTCTCTGTACATCATTCCAGCCACTGTAGCCATTATGACTATGCATTTTAAGTATTTTCTATATTATTTTGCATGCAATGTCTTATTGAAACTTTGATTGCTGTTGGACTCTGAAAGCCACCGCACTTTGAAGCTGTGTGTGTCTCACTGTGTTTGAACACCTGAGCATAGACTCAGGTGAACTTAAAGTTGGACTGCTAGAACCTCATGGTGAAAACTCACTATTCCATTGTCTTCACTCTTAGTGTTTTTCCACTCGTTGCTCGCCTAAAGGTTTTATGTGTCCCTTTGTGTTTCCCTGAGCTCCAACGTTGGGGGCTTTATAACTGCAGCCTGGTGGAGGCTGCTCCCAAAGCTTCGCCCAGTACTGTATTTTCTCTTGTTTTTGCCATAACTGCTGGTTTGACTTCCATACACACTCAATGTTGTTTTATCTTGTTTAGTTAGTTATTTTACCCCTTTTGTGTAGAATTTTTGCCTACTTGATTAGGTGAAGATTATTGAATCAGAATAGCGAGGTGTATCAGGGCTGTTGATTTCATACATTTCACGTAGATAAAGAGAAAGCGTTTGTGTTTATTTTGAGCAAGAGTGATTTGTCTGTCAAAATAAGGTCAAAGTTCCCCCACCTTCAGTGAAGCGGTTGATTAAACAGTGACATCTAGTAATAGTTATCAGTTACTGAGAATTTAATAAATGGAGTTTAGACAAAAATTCAGAATGAAAGACTCACCTTCACCGCCTCCTAATCTGCATCCTGTCCGTCTGATTCTCCATCCAATCACCTTCCGACGCCTTGCGTTTTAAGGACCTTCAACTGGCTTCATCCTCGCTTGTCAGCTGAGCTCATCCCTAGTCCACCCCACCTCCACCATCTTCCTTCACATCTACTCCTGGCTTCCTCGCTCCCTGGCTGCCAATCCACCACCAGTGTCGGATCAGAGGGAAGACATCTCTAAATCTAAGCCTTACAAATGATCATCTTTGTGCCATTCTCAGCATTCATGTCTTCCTCCCAGGTCCAAACGCCAAATAAATAACCATGTAATTTATCATCATTAAAACTTTTCTTTGTGAGTCTTTTCAGATATAATTGTAATTATTAAGGGCCTTGAGCCATAATTACAACACCAGAGGACATCTCTGATTTCGATTCGTAAGTAATGATTTTTGGTTAGGAAATTATTTTTTTTCAAATTATGATTTTAAATTATAATTCTTGATATATATTAATTAATTAATAATCATAATTCTTACAATCTCTACACGTCACTTAAAAAGATTATCTCCTGTTGTTTTAGGAAAAACTTTATGTCCACAAATCAATTTGCCTTACATGCAAGAGTTGTCAGGAATACAGTAATACTGTTGTGGTGGCATAATTCTCTCCACTACAAGGCAAAATTAAAAGATCTATGCTGATGATAAAAAAATTACAGCTCCACAGTCCACATGGATTAAAATGTGGCAATTTTCCTCAGCTTCCAGCAGGAGTTCACTTAATGATAAATAGTAAGTGGAAGAGGCATGATGTGGAGGTTTTGGCTCTCACCTATGGAGGGAGAACGTTGTAGGAATGCTACCAAGAAGGCCAGGAAGTGTGGATATGAGTTTGTGAAATAAAAATGAAACATTCATGCAAATGAGTTGTCTTTGACAGCATAGCCACTTGAGTTTCGAGTGAATAATAGCATTGAAGCAACACACTCCATCCTCATTTCCATATCCATTTCAGGTCATCAGACTTCATATGTATTAAAATGTGCAGCAGCATTCTTTTGACCCCATGTAACTCAGACCTTTAAACTTACAAAAGCTTCCACTACCATCAAGTGTAATTCACCCAAATCAAATCCATTCAACATTTGCTGTAACTTTTTAATTTCTAACTGAATGAAATTACAGTATGTGAAGCATCTAATCAATCTCTGTGGGCCCATCCAACCCATTTTCAAACATGGGATAAAATAATTTGTTCTCCTTGGAGATCCTTCTTTATTAATGTTGACTGGATATAGTTGGAACAGGGGTACAGTTGATACACCTTAAATAATGTCCTTGCGCAGCAGGCCTAAACTATGATGTTTTGCAAGCATATGCATATTAGCATCTCACTGAGTGAGCCAATTTTCATCAATGCGAATCTCTCCACTCCAAATATATTGGCAAAAGTATCTTAATTACATAGTCTTGTCATTTTCGATATAGCACTGACCCACATACAAAGAACACTCAGAGGAAACAAGCTGAAAGTGTAACGGTGTTTATTTACAGTACGTGAACACAGGGACATGAATGGGTAAATTCGCCAACTGAAAGAGAGGGGAAGTGAACTGGTGAAACAGGGAACGGTGTTAACGAAAACAAAACTTGTAAACAAGAAAGTGTCTTATGTCGAAGCCGTCTCTGCTTCTCCAGGTCCGTTGATTTGGGCACAGGTTTCAAAAGAGTGAAATAAACACAAAATACAATCAGCTTAAGTTCGCCTCTGCGCAGAGTGAGAGAGATGCTCCAGCCAACGCCTGCGAGCCCAACTCTGCTCTCTCTCTGGTTCCAGCTCGTTTTATTAAGTCTCCAGGGTGTGTTCACATTTCCTTCTTTACATATATCATATCACTCAGTTGTATAACATAACAGTTCCTTATGTCCAAATAAGGAGTGCTTCTTGTTATTTCTTCCAGCAAGCTCATCTTGTCTTGTCTCCGGCCCTCCCTGTCCTTCACCAATTTATGACCTTGCACTCTCTATCCGCTACTCCCTGTCCTCTATCTGCACATTCCAGTTACACACATAGATAGTTTATATTCTACACTTACTAAGTAAATGCCGTCAGGTCGCCAGGGGTAGAGGGAGTCAGAACCTGGGTGTGCGAAGCTAGGTTGTCCAGATGCTTCAGTACGAGCTGGGGAGTGAATACTGGTGAGTTCATGAGAGAGTTCAATGTTCAGGTACTTGCGTTGGAGGGTGGACAGGGTACGCCTCTGCCTTGGTTCAGGAGTCGGGAATTTCCAGGAAGCTGCCAGCTTAATCCAAAACACGAAATCCAATACGTAATCCACAAAACGTAGGTAAACTTGAGCGTCCAGGAAATCACTGGAGCCAAAGACGAAGCTTAACGAAGACAAACAAGGTTCAAGTTTCAGCCTGCAAAAAATCAAATACAATGTCAGCAAAGATTCATGGAACGAAGCATAGCTTGGGTAGTGGCTAGGTTTGTTACCACTGAAGGCAAATACTCTGGCAAGTGCTGGCAGGCTCCTGCTTAAATACTCCTCAAGGCAATCAGCAGATTAGTCGCACCTGTCACCCCGTGCACCTGAGAAACTCAGGTGCACCATCTGAAAGCTAAAAACAAAGTGAACACAAACACACACACACAAAAACCCAGAACCCTGACAAGTCCCTTCCACATCAAATAGTTTTTTCAGCTTCTGTATCGAAAAGAGTCGCCACAGGTAACCATTTGTGAGTAAGTGACAACAGTTTTTGTTGGTCGTTTTCATACACGCTGATTTGTGATGTAAGTTCCTGACATATATTAAAAAGTCATTAATTGATCTTACCAATAACATAAGAACTACACTCAATAAATAAACTACATTCCCACATAAAAAATTATAAGTTTAAAATTATTGCTACATTCCTACTACAATTACAATCCATACTAAGGTAGCTTCAAAGTAGCTGCCTAAATATAGGGCACACTATATAAGCAAAAGAAATGCTATGTAAAAATAATTTCTTTACGGCATTTAGCTTTGGGTAATTATTAATAAAGAAAGAAGTGTCTCCACTGTCCCTGATCCACCCTACAGACATGGTTATTATTCAGTATGAAGGTTTCTAATTAATGTGGCATATGAACCTGCAGGATTGAGTTTTGTGAGTGACCTTGAACTATGTTAGATCTGGATAACTGCTGTATTAACAGCAGTGTTATAAAAGCAGCTGTTTCAGCACACTGCCATTGTAAAAAATTATTGTTACAAAGATGAAAATACTGGCATGTTTTCTAACAGATAATTTTTCCGATCAATTTCTGAAAGAACATAACAAGAAAACCTTTTATTTTCCTAAGGACCTTTAAGTGTCTTTGCATTGATGCTATCTTAACAGAGAGCAAGCACGATATTTGAGGTGAAATAAGTTCATTTTGCCCTGAAATGATCCATAGTAATTTGACTTAGAGTTTAGTTTTAGGGAACCTGAACAGGTTGGTTTTAGCCATTAATAGCCAACTGTCTACAAACATTCCTGGTATCTAAATAAAACACACCCTTTACAAACTGCGTCTCTGTCAGAGCTGCAGTATGTGTCTCATTGAATGTAAATGCTTGCTTGATGGTAGCATTAAATTATAACAGATGAACTTGAAAGCTACTGTTAAATCCTCCAGTGACAACTGGTAATTTGTATACACTATGGTAATTCAGAGAAAACAACATTATTCATTTACTCAAACAATCTACGCATGGTCCCATCCCTGATTACACAAGTCTCAGACTTTAAGTCTAAGTCAAGTTTGAAGTCTTTGTAACTGTGACTAAAGTACAGCTCAAGACTCCCTCTGAGTTAGACTGTAGTTCCCATTTCTTGTATCTGTTTTAAAATCACATGCCCCCTGACCCTATTCAAATTTTCCAGCGTAGATCCTCTGGGAAGGACAGATTTTGATGTGAAAACTAATTCAGCAAAGCTTCGGTTTAAAAAACATTTTATCGAAAACTAAGGCTTTATTTATCAAGTAAAAGCTTTCATGAGTTTAAATGCTTTGAAGGTTTTTTCCCTCATTTTATTTATTTCCCTGTCATATCGGTTGCTTTTTGAAGAGAACAGCCCTTCCTGCAGTCATGCTTTGAGATAAAGGATTTTACTGGGGGAGTAGAAGGGAAGGAACATGTCAGGAACAGTGCCTCAGTGCAGCCCAGATTCCCTTTTCAGTATCTCTTTAACATACAAGCACAAACACCCCTGCAGAGCTTCACTGGTATTTGTCATCCAAGTCTAAAGGATGTATTTCAGTCATATTTGTCTTTCATGTGAAAACATTTTAATCCTGACAAAGTATGAGTAAAAACTCTTTCTGAATCAGCATGATAATGAAGAGATGGAACGAGTTCAATACCTTACTTCAGGTTAAAATTAAGCTCCATGTAAACTGCAGGAGAGACTGAATAGAAGAAACACATGTTCTTCCTCACCTTTAAATCTTTAAATATACAGCCAGGTGCTACACTTTGAAGTCTCCCTTGAATGCACAAAATGTTTGTTAGTTGCTTAAGAAATAATGTGCATAGAGAGAAGAAATTTTCAGCACTTCTCATGTAAGAAAAACACTTTTTTAATTAAAAAACGCAGACAAGATGCAAACACCACTAAACAGCATGTGCAAAATCAATCAACTGCAATTTATATAGTTTTCTCTGCAACTATTCGCTAATGCATTATTTGTCAGATGTAAATGCATATAAACTGAAAATAAAGCAAAAATATTTTTATTTCCTTTTGAGCAAAGAACACCACAGTGCAAGCAATCACATTTCGTACTCATACTTGTCGTCTTCCGCTTATCCGGGACCGGGTTGCGGGGGCAGCAGACTCAGCAGAGACACCCAGACATCCCTCTCTCCAGACACCTCCTCCAGCTCCTCCAGGGGGAGCCCAAGGCGTTCCCAGGCCAGCCGAGAGACATAGTCCCTCCAGCGTGTCCTGGGCCGTCCCCTGGGCCTCCTCCCGGTGGGACGTGCCTGGAACACCTCCCGAGGAAGGCGTCCAGGAGGCATCCGGTATAGATGCCCGAGCCACCTCAACTGGCTCCTCTCGATGTGGAGGAGCAGCTCTACTCCGAGCCTCTCCAGGATGGCCGAGCTCCTCACCCTATCTCTAAGGGAGTGCCCGGCCACCCTACGGAGGAAGCTCATTTCAGCCGCTTGTATCCGGGATCTTGTTCATTCGGTCATGACCCAAAGTTCATGGCCATAGGTGAGGGTAGGAACGTAGACCGACCGGTAAAGCGAGAGCTTCGCTTTTTGGCTCAGCTCTCTTTTCACCACAATGGACCAGCACAGCGCCCCCATTACTGTGGCAGCCATACTGATCCGTCTGTCGATCTCCCGCTCTATTCTTCCCTCACTCGTGAACAAGACCCCGAGATATTTAAACTCCTCCACTTGAGGCAGGAACTCCCCTCCAACCTGAAGAGGACAAGCCACCCTATACCGGTCGAGTACCATGACCTCGGACTTGGAGGAGCTGATCCTCATCCCAGCCGCTTCACACTCGGCTGCGAACCGCCACAGCGCATGCTGTAGGTCTTGGCTAGAGGGGGCCAGCGGGACCACGTCATCCGCAAAAAGAAGAAACGAAATCCACTGGCCCCCAAACCAGACCCCCTCCGGCCCTTGGCTGCGTCTAGAAATCCTGTCCATAAAAGTTATGAACAGGACCGGTGACAAAGGGCAGCCCTGCCGGAGTCCAACATGCACCGGGAACCGGTCCGACTTAGTGCCGGCAATGCGGACCAAACTCCTGCTCCGCTCGTACAGGGACCGGATGGCCCCTAATAAAGGGCCCCCGATTCCATACTCCTGGAGCACCCCCCACAGGGCATCATGAGGGACACAGTCGAATGCCTTCTCCAGGTCCACAAAACACATGTGAACCGGTTGGGCAAACTCCCATGAACCCTTGAGCACCCTGTAGAGGGTATAGAGCTGGTCCAGTGTTCCACGGCCGGGACGAAAATCACAATGCTCCTCCTGAAGCTGAGGTTCGACTATCGGCCGGACTCTCCTCTCCAATACCCTGGCGTAGGCCTTACCAGGGAGGCTGAGGAGTGTGATCCCCCTGTAGTTGGAACACACCCTCCGGGGGACCACCACCCCAGTCTGCCAGTCTAGAGGCACTGTCCCCGACCGCCACGCAATGTTGAAGAGGCGTGTCAACCATGACAGCCCTACAACATCCAGAGACTTGAGGTACTCAGGGCGGATCTCATCCACCCCCGAAGCCTTGCCACCGCAGAGCTTTTTAACCACCTCGGTGACTTCAGAGAGTCCAACCCCGAGTCCCCAGCCTCTGTTTCCACCACGAAATGCATGATGGCAGGATTGAGGAGATCCTCGAAGTACTCCTTCCATCGCCCGATAATGTCCTCAGTCGAGGTCAGCAGTCTCCCACCCCCACTATAAACAGTGTTGGCGAAGCACTGCTTCCCCCTCCTGAGGCGCCGGACGGTTTGCCAGAATCGCTTCGAGGCCAACCGGTAGTCCTTCTCCATGGCCTCACCGAACTCCTCCCAGGCCCGTGTTTTTGCCTCTGCCACAGCCCGGGCCGCAGCACGCTTGGCCTCACGGTACCCGTCAGCCGCCTCAGGAGTCCCACAAGCCAACCACAGCCGATAGGACTCCTTCTTCAGCTTGACAGCATCCCTTACTGCCGGTGTCCACCACCGGGTTCTGGGATTGCCACCGCGACAGGCACCGCAGACTTTACGGCCGCAGCTACGGGCAGCAGTATCGACAATAGATGTGGAGAACATGGTCCACTCGGACTCTATGTCTCCAACATCCCCCGGGATCTGGTCGAAGCTCTCCCGGAGGTGGGAGTTGAATACATCCCTGGCCGAGGGCTCCGCCAGGCGTTCCCAGCAGTGGGCCACTCCAGAGTTAAAGAGAGTCCAACCCCTCTCAAGGAGATGGGTTCCAGAGCCCACGCTGTGCTTGGAGGCGAGCCCGACTATTTCTAATCGATATCTCTCGACCTCCCATACAAGCTCAGGCTCCTTCCCCCCCAGCGAAGTGACATTCCACATCCCTAGAGCCAGCCTAAGCATCTGGGGATCGGGCCGCTGAGGTCTCCACCTTCATCCGCCACCCAATCCTCTTTGCACCGGTCCCTCACGGTTCCCCCTGCAGGTGGTGGGCCCACTGGGGGATGGCCTCGCGTCTCTCGTACGGGCTTGGCCCGGCTGGGTCCCGCGAGGAGCAACCCGGCCACCAGGCGCTCTCCGACGAGTCCCGACCCCAGGCCTGGCTCCAGGGTGGGACCCCGGCTCCGCCGTACCGGGCGACGTCACGTGCCTCAATATTTTGGTCCTCATGAGGGATTCTTGAACCACTCTTTGTCTGACCCATCACCTAGAGCCTGTTTGCCATGGGAGACCCTACCAGGGGCATTTAGGCCCCAGACAACATAGCCTCTAGGATCATTTGAGCACTCAAACCCCTCCACCACGTTAAGGTGGCGGTTCAAGGAGGAGATTACTACATTTCAATTATTATTATATTTTTGTATTTCTACTTTAAGTTTTACTTTAAACGTTTATTCTTTGAAGAGTATTTCAAGGTTTATCAGATGTAACTTGTGGTATTTCAATCCCCAGTGAAAATGTTCTAATTTATTCTCCATTGTTGAACCTATGGGAAAAACTTTGTGTTATTTACAGTTCTTTTTGTTGTTTAATTGCTTGACACAAATACTTCATTTTGTTTCCCTCTGTCGTTAGTACAGTTGACCAAATGAGCTTGAGGTCTCTCATATTGATCTTTAAATGTATGGAGAAAAGCCAATTGCCAGTTGGTCAATTGGCCGGCCTTGGCTCTATTGGATGTGTCTGTTCTGATTACAATTTTTTGTTGCCTCGTCAGCATGGTTGTTGAAAGATTTGAAAGTGGAAAGAAAGTCTGTCCTGCTTTCAGATACACTTGCTTTTGGGACCATGTCTAGGCCTTATTGCATATATAAATAATGTGGAGGTTTGAGTGATGTTTTCTGAGCTTTTATCCCCCAAAGGAGCAAGGTGAGGATATGTGATCTCCTTTGCGCTTATTGAATTTTTCGCCAAACAACGGAAACTGTTCAAACTACATTAAGATCAATGAGATTACTACACAATAAGACATGTAAATGTGGTCCAAAAGGAGAGTGACATTCGAGTGACAATACTTCCTGTATTTACAACCTGGTGCACTTTGCAATACTGGACAAAAATTAAAACTTGGAATTTAGTTTTAATAGATATACTTACTGCTTCCTTTGATATATAATAGAATTAGCTGCACCGTTCCATCAAATCCCAAATTTTCCAGAATTCTCTTCCTATTCTGCCAGTTAGGTTTTATGTTATTAAGTTTGATGCATTTTGTTTTCCAGTAATGGAACATTGATATAGTAGGACTATTACATGCAAGTATAATCAGCATAAGCATGAATGGCGGTCGTATTGTTCAAGAAAAGGGTTTTGTGTCCCAGAGATGAGCATATCTTGGTGTGAAATGTGTGCATTAACCCCAGAAAATCCTGGGAACATGGGGGTGAAGAGTGTCCTATTATCCACAGTGAAACGGGTGCTTTACTGATATGGGTTTAAAGACCACTCAGAGAGGAAGAAGTCACTACTTAGCATAAAACAGACAAATCCCAGTTTCCAACATGTCCAATCATCTGATGGAAAATAAATTGAAGTGTTTGGCCCTAATGACTGTTATTACATTTAAAAGGAAAAACGGGAAAGCTTGCTGATGTCTTGTGACAACATCGTCCTAAATGTGAAGTATAGAGGTGGGATGCCCTGATCTCAGTCTCACAGAAAATTAGTGGGCAGAAATGATACATTTTTAACTAGCAAGGGGGTGAATCTACTTCACTCAGCTACACCAGTTCTATCAGGAGAAATGGGCTAAACATTTTCAGCAAGCTATTGTTAGAAGCTTGTCAGGGGGCAGAATATTTCACCTAAGTTATACATCTTAACTCTACTAAATATTAAAGAAGTGTATCCAAATATTACAATTTAAGAAAGTAATTAAAAAAATCTCTAAGACATTGGTATGCTCATTATTCTGGCTTTTAACAAATAAAAATAATTTTGGCAATTGTGATCTAAAATAGCAAACGCCTTTTTATCTGATTGCAATGTCAATGCATGAGAAACAAAATGTTATATGCCCTTTTATATCTTATATGTAAACGTCTGGTTTCAGCTGTATCTTATTTGTCTTCACATCACTATGCACCTGCTAACATAAAAAGTTGTTGAGTGTTCTGATGGATGTTGGTTCTACTGGGACTTTGGCCAATGACCTAAATTCTGGAAGTACATTTATTTAGGAAAATAAGGACAGTGAGTGAAGGACAAGTAGACTGGCAGGAGCTGCATGCTGACCCCCATTTTATGTTTCACTGTCTATATGCCCAGCTGTGCTCACATTAGCAAAATATTTAAATAATAAGTCACTTGGTTAAGGTCAAGCTGCCTTTGGAGGACGCTTTATATCACTTTTATGTTTTCTACATGAACAGATGTTACTGTTGTCTAGCTGATATGATTATTATCAGTTGTATGTTTTTTCTGTATGCATAAAATTAATATTTTCCTTTTTAGCATTTTGCTATTCTTGTTAGTGAATTTTAAGCAACAGGTAGCAAAATATTACAGGCATGACAACACCTGATTATGTTACAAAATAGCGCAACAAATTAGAAAAAAGGAGGAGGATCAGAATCCATTGGGGTGTTGAGACTGTTTCATTCTGTGGTTGTTGGGCTAGTTTGGACCATGTAGACCCCTCTTTTGTACATGGCCCCCTCTCCGGATGAGAATGGAGGTTGTTGGGGACCGGGGTTGGGGCGGGGGCTCAAGTATGGGGAGTGTGAGTGCATGTACGACGTCCATTGTTGTTTGTCTTTACGTTGTGTGCGTGGGTGTTTTTTTGTGTACGCATGAGGTTGGGAATGTGTGATTGTGACAGTGTGGGCCTGTTTTTTGTGTAGGGTAGGGTTTTGGACAGCTCCCTCTCCTGGATCAGTTTAGGCCCCCCATCAAATGTGGGGCTTCTTTCCCTGCCACACTACCTGCCAGTGGTTGGTGTCTCTGCCCGCTGATGTACTTGTGGTTATTGGTGTCTGGGGATGGGTGCTTTGGTATGTACCGGTTTACTCCCGTTGGCTGCTTGCCGGGACCTGGACCTGTGGGGTCTGTGAGGCCTCTGCTTGGGGAATGATGTGTCTCGGGGTCTCGGGTCTCTGGGTCCATGGCTGGATCTGCTCGGGCGTAGATGGCTGCCGATGGGATCTGTGGGCTCGTCGCTGCGGCTCCCTGGGGCTTCTGCACTGTGGCTGCTGGGTGGTTCCCCTGGGACTCTCCCCTGCTCTTCTCTGGGGGGTTGCAGTAGTCCCGGCGATGGTTCTCCTGGGGTTCCTGTGCTCTGGGAGGCCTTTAGATGGCTATGGCCCAGATCTCCTCCGTATCTATCCCAAGTGCAGGGGGGCAGGTCTGTGGCTCCTCACATTCGCTATTGCATATTTTTATGGAGGAACCTTGTATACACAAGCGTGCTCACACTCAGACCCACCGGTGTTTAGATATAGGTGTTAACAGATACACGAATGTTCTGTATTGAGCCGCATTTACCACTAAATACATCTTGCATTCATAAATACCGTTCATTTTTGGTAAAAAAGCTGTTAATACGAATGTTTCTGCAGGTGTGGAAGCAACCAGGGTGTTATCTTGTATTCCCTTCATCCTTCTTTTTCTCCTCCATTCTTTTCTCCTTCTTTCCCTTTTTGCCCCACCTCTCTCTCTTTCGTGCTTCTTTTTTCCTATTCGTTTCTGTCTCCGTGTCCGCAAGAATTGAAATAAAATTAAAGCAGAGCTTTAAACTGCTGGCCACTAAATAATTAGCTTCTCATGCAGCCAAAAGAAATCCCATCAAAAATAAAATATAGAGTACTCTGTCTGATGTAGATGTACATCAAATATATCAAACACTAATCTTAAAGCTCATGAAACATGCTGAACGGAGTAAACTGTTAATATAGCCCAGGCGAAAAGATGGATGTATGGGTCTGGTGGCATAGAAGTCTAAGACATCTTCCTTTTGTACCGAAGATCCTTGCTTTGAACCTTGTCTTTTTTTCTTTTTACTGTCGATTATTTGCTAATTAATTAGTGAATTTAAAGAGTCCCTCAGATAATGTTTCTAAGAGTGGTGTGGAACCAGACTGTTACATGTCACTAGCGTAAGGCTGTGTAAAAAAGCTGATTGAGATTTTGTTTAGTTTGGCTTTTCACTCTATTACTGTAACTCGTCCAACTGAAGAGATCACACTGAGACAAAGCAACCTATATCAAGTGAGTTGGACCAAACTACAGTACAGACCAAAAGTTTGAACACGCCTTCTCATTCAAAGAGTTTTCTTTATTTTCATGTCTATGGATATTGTAGCTTCACACTGAAGGCATCAAAACTATGAATTAACACAAGTGGAATTATATACTGAACAAAAAAGTGTGAAACAACTGAAAATATGTCTTATATTCTAGGTTCTTCAAAGTAGCCACCTTTTGCTTTGATTACTACTACGCACACTCTTAGCATTCTGTTGATGAGCTTCAAGAGGTAGTCACCTGAAATTGTTTTCCAACAGCCTTGAAGGAGTTCCCAGAGATTCTTAGCACCTGTTGGCCCTTTTACCTTGAACTTATCGTCCGCAGCAGAGGTGACTCTTGTTCTTCCTTTCCTGGGGCGGTCCTCATGTGAGCCAGTTTCTTTGTAGCGCTTGATGGTTTTTGCGACTGCACTTCGGGACACTTTCAAAGTTTTCCCAATTGTTCAGACTGGCTGACCTTCATTTCTTAAAGTAATGATGGCCACTCGTTTTTCTTTACGTAGCTGCTTTATTTAGGTAGGACTATCAGCTGTGTACTGTATCCACCTCCTGCACAACATAACTGATGGTTTATAAGGCTTGAAATCCCACTTATTAAACCTGACAGGGCACACCTGTGAAGTGACTACCTCTTGAAGCTCATCAACAGAATGCCAAGAGTGTGCAGAGCAGTAATGAAAGCAAACGGTGGCTACTTTGAAGAACCTAGAATATAAGACATATTTTCAGTTGTTTCACACTTTTTTATACAGTATATAATTCCACATGTGTTAATTCTTAGTTTTGATGCTTTCAGTGTGAAGCTACAATATTCATAGTCATGAAAATAAAGACAACTCTTTGAATGAGGTGTGTCCAAACTTTTGGTCTGTACTGTATGTCAGAGGTGAAAGAGGGTGGAACTAAAATTTATCAATTATTTTTAATAAAAAAGTATAATAAAAGAAAACAGAAACCTACATTTGTCGGATTATAGGGAGCGATCAGAAATTGTTGGGTCAAAAAATGGGTTTGTAAAACCCCCACATTTAAAATCAGGGGAGCAGCTGCTATATATGCTCCATTGTTCAGGCGCCCTATGATCGCAGGTATAGGTAAAGGAAACAACATTAAGAAAAAAATGTCTCCTTTCAAGACCAACTGCTAAAATATGCTGCTCCTGTGGGTGTTCGGTGTGTTTAGAATACTTAAACATGCCTTCAGCCTGTTTGGTGGAGCTAATCACTACAGTTGGTTTGGTAATGACTTATCATTTCACCTCCTAACTTGGTGAGTATTTTTTGAAACTGAAACCAACTAGATTTAAAGAAACTCTTGAGTTTGACAGATTGATATGTGAGTGTACTTCACCCCCGCTCTGTCTCACTGATACCCTACCTACTCTTGGAATTACAGAATGGCAGGTACATGGCAGCGCACCAAGTACCCCTTAAAGTTTCCCAAAAGACACCTTTCCGGCAGGATCATGAAGCTGCATGTGTGCTGGATTATCGATCATTCCCAGGCTTTGAGGAAGGCAGAGATAAAGAGAGGAAGTGGAGGTATCAAGCTGTGCTGCCACAACAGCTGAAAAAGCAAATGTGAAAGGGGAGAGAACAAGCAAAAAATGGAGGCAGAAGTGCAAAACAACACCTAGAAAAAAAACATATTCTTCTACTCTCAGGGCATCTAACGTTCGACTGTATTGTGAGAAACAGGCTTGACAAAGAGATCCTGATAATCATCAGAGGCTTTGGGTATTAGTTCAGTTAAACTTGATTAGTGTTATACAACTTAATTAAACTCAGATTCTGCAATGCAATGAAGTCTTGTATTTGGCTTATTATTGGCCATTTTATAGTATAAGAAAATTTAAACTTAATAAAGATTGTCGGAAGGGTATTGCTTGCAGAAGTAATATCTGTGCATCTAAGTGTGATTATTCTTATATAGAACTTTGAAATAAACATCATTAGAAGTGATAATTGCACTGCCAAAATTGTCTATGATTTTCAGATTGACCAGTGGTGATTGGGGATATCATATATATATAAGTTCACTTTGGGCTCCCCACCCTATCAGTGAGGTACAAAAGAAATCAGATTAAGCACAAAACGTGCAAGAAGCTGTTTAAAAATAAGTTGTATTTTCTACAGACACAATTCAGGCTGTAACTTTTAAACAGGATGGAAAGCTTCATCAGATAACAAAAGTTGACAGAAGTTTGGAAATCTCAGGGTTAAGAATCCACATTCTCTGGGAAATATACAGGTCCTTCTCAAAATATTAGCATATTGTGATAAAGTTCATTATTTTCCATTATGTCATGATAAAAATTTAACATTCATATATTTTAGATTCATTGCACACTAACTGAAATATTTCAGGTCTTTTATTGTCTTAATACGGATGATTTTGGCATACAGCTCATGAAAACCCAAAATTCCTATCTCACAAAATTAGCATATCATTAAAAGGGTCTCTAAACGAGCTATGAACCTAATCATCTGAATCAACGAGTTAACTCTAAACACCTGCGAAAGATTCCTGAGGCCTTTAAAACTCCCAGCCTGGTTCATCACTCAAAACCCCAATCATGGGTAAGACTGCCGACCTGACTGCTGTCCAGAAGGCCACTATTGACACCCTCAAGCAAGAGGGTAAGACACAGAAAGAAATTTCTGAACGAATAGGCTGTTCCCAGAGTGCTGTATCAAGGCCCCTCAGTGGGAAGTCTTTGGGAAGTAAAAAGTGTGGCAGAAAACGCTGCACAACGAGAAGAGGTGACCGGACCCTGAGGAAGATTGTGGAGAAGGGCCGATTCCAGACCTTGGGGGACCTGCGGAAGCAGTGGACTGAGTCTGGAGTAGAAACATCCAGAGCAACCGTGCACAGGTGTGTGCAGGAAATGGGCTATAGGTGCCACATTCCCCAGGTCAAGCCACTTTTGAACCAGAAACAGCAGCAGAAGTGCCTGACCTGGGCTACAGAGAAGCAGCACTGGACTGTTGCTCAGTGGTCCAAAGTACTTTTTTCGGATGAAAGCAAATTCTGCATGTCATTCGGAAATCAAGGTGCCAGAGTCTGGAGGAAGACTGGGGAGAAGGAAATGCCAGAAGTCCAGTGTCAAGTACCCACAGTCAGTGATGGTCTGGGGTGCCGTGTCAGCTGCTGGTGTTGGTCCACTGTGTTTTATCAAGGGCAGGGTAAATGCAGCTAGCCATCAGGAGATTTTGGAGCACTTCATGCTTCCATCTGCTGAAAAGCTTTATGGAGATGAAGATTTCATTTTTCAGCACAACCTGGCACCTGCTCACAGTGCCAAAACTACTGGTAAATGGTTTACTGACCATGGTATCACTGTGCTCAATTAGCCTGCCAACTCTCCTGACCTGAACCCCATAGAGAATCTGTGGGATATTGTGAAGAGAACGTGGAGAGACTCAAGACCCAACACTCTGGATGAGCTAAAGGCCGCTATCGAAGCATCCTGGGCCTCCATAAGACCTCAGCAGTGCCACAGGCTGATTGCCTCCATGCCACGCCGCATTGAAGCAGTCATTTCTGCAAAAGGATTCCTGACCAAGTATTGAGTGCATGATTATTTGAAGGTTGTCGTTTTTTGTATTAAAAACACTTTTCTTTTATTGGTCGGATGAAATATGCTAATTTTGTGAGATAGGAATTGTGGGTTTTCATGAGCTGTATGCCAAAATCATCCGTATTACAACAATAAAAGACCTGAAATATTTCAGTTAGTGTGCAATGAATCTAAAATATATGAATGTTAAATTTTCATCATGACATTATGGAAAATAATGAACTTTATCACAATATGCTAATATTTTGAGAAGGACCTGTACAGAGAGACTGATGTTTTTAGTTACTAATCGCTGATACTGCTAAGGACATAATCCATGATTTATTTATTTATTTTTAAATAATAAAACCCTGTTTTACCGTGATTTCTCTCTCAGTGACATAGTGTGATGTATCTCTGCCCTTAATACAAATACCTAATAAGCAGCCACATCAGGAAGGTGTTAAAAATATTTTAATGCTATTCTTTAAAGTTCTCAAACAAAACAGAAATCAGTCAAAATAAGTAGAGAACAGTCATGACCTTGCTAATCCAGAGAGCAGAAACTGTTCAGAAAGCTTGGATCAATACACTGGTAGTAATTGTTCCCCAATCTTATTAAGCTCACCGTTTTGTGGCATGGTGACACTAAACTGAGCACCTTACTAGAGTCACTGTTTTCCATAAAATATACTGATGTGTCTTTTCGTTGTCCGATGAGTTAACCCGTCCCTCCTACTTCCCTATGTCTAAGGGGATTGCTCAAACCAGCTCTCCATCCAACGGGTCCGGACATCCACAAACCTGAAAGGTCTTACTAAGCAGGTTTACTGAACGTTCTGTTTAAGCTGGTGTTGGGAAATGACTAGCCTAGTCTCTGACAGCCTTCATACAAAAGTCTCGCCCTTCTTCAACTGGTGGTCTAGATGACTGAGTAGCCTATAACAGTCATCCACACTTTCAACAGTCACTTTTGTTCACGGCTGCTCATTCCCTAATTTTACAACTGGCTCTTGGTATATGGACTAGGTTAATTTTAGTAGTTCGGCACGAGCCCCAAGGGCGCTGTTTTAACGAACTTGGCTAAGGCAACCTATAAAAACCTCCTAAAATATCTTGGAACCAGGCAACAAGACTTTTTACCACCAATGAAAAACCAACAATATGGTGACTCAAATAATTGAATGTCCAGGATTTAACTAGAATTGTATATACTTTCTTTAAGTAGTAACGCTTTTGCAGGGGTCAGTAACAGCTTAAATTCGGCAACATAAAATAATTTCAATAATAGAAATGAATCAATCAACTCAATCTGTCTTTCCCTGATGCTGAAACTAGTGAGTTTAGAGAGGCTTTGAAGACGGAGGGTCATCCATGCACCTGATGGAGAAGTTTCTTCTGGTAACGAGTGGTTTCTTGAAGGGAATACGACTTAATCTTCATTTTTCTTCCTTTAAGTGGCAGGCACTGATGCTCCAAGCTTTGATAGTTAAACAGGATCTTTGTTGTTATTTGTCTCCGAAGACAGTAGTTTCCAGAGGCTGAAGAGTTGAAGGAAACCCGGAGACATAAACGAGGTTGATTCAGGACTTCCAGCAGCCTGAAACTTAGAGCAATCAGCTGTTCACCGATCAAGTTCACTTCTGTTGTCTGGATAAAAAGGCTTTAGATTAAATCAGATTCTTAATCTTGAGGCACAGTCCTTTCTGGGCCCACGGGTTGATCCTCTTTTTTAATGCAGTCGATCAGTGGGGCTGTGTCTCTGTTCCTTTTTCCATCTAAGCTTTTTTTTCTCCGTCCGATCTTGTTTGCTGGTCTTCTGCGAGGAAACAACCCCGTTCCCTCCTTCAGCATTGCTTTTATGGTGCTTGATGCTTTCACTGGTCAGCCCCTTATTAGGCTTCTCAGTTATTGCGCAACCTATTCAGCTCAGCTTCTTGATTATTGCTCAATACTTTAGTCATGGTCATTGTGACCTACTGATTCTGCTTCTCAGCCTTGGAGATGCCGATAATAGCCACGCATCTGTAGTCCCATCCTCCCTTCCTCTCGTCATTGTCAGCATGTATCTGGCTCTCGTCACTCCTAGTCATCCTACAGTTCTTTCCCTAATCTGCTCAGTTTTAAACTTTACACAGTATTACACATTTCATTCTTCAGCTTTCAGCATTTACTTTAAAACACAGTTACAAAACCATCACTTCATTCTTTTTATTCATGCTTTACAAATGATTAATGTTATATTTATTTCATATTTAGCTGATTTAGAATGTCAAACCTTAATGTTTCTTTCTCTAATTCTCAATTCTTAACCACAATTCAATCATACATCTTTTAACTTGTTAATCAAAGATTACTAATTTCATTTAATACATGTGAAAAAATGTAAAATCATCATACATCATTTCTTTGGATATACTTGTTTATATTTTTGCAAAAGATAAGACAGATAACATGTGGCAGATAATATGTGGCTCCACACAGGCCTCTCCAGTCTCTCAGCTCCAGAATATGAGAACAAGCTTGTTTCACTATCCACTGCTTCAACTGTGTGTTTTAATAATTATTGCATGGATTACACACAAGGATATAAGGATATTTATTGTAACTTTTATGGAGTTAACTGTGAGCAGTTACTAAATGTTGCATGGATTACATGGAAAGATCTCACCTTATTTTGACAGTCTTTATTCTGATAGTGATCTTGGTGAGTTCCAATTGTTTATTTATTGTTTGTATGAGTGAAGTACAAGCTGTGTACATTATCAATGACTTTAACATGTAGATACAATGGTTTAATAATGGATTTAGTTGTAATGGTCTGCAGTGATATGCTAATGAGCAATTTTCAAATGACCTTGTTTTGAACACTGCTGTTCGCCTGATGGGAAACAAGAGATCGTGATCATAGAGACCCTGGGCAGTTAAAGCTAACTCCCTGATTGGGGTTCAAGTCAGATAAACCTTCCCTCTGTTTGGGTCCTGCACCAAGCTTCTTAGGCACAGTTGTACATGTTTTTGCAGATACACTATTTAGGAATGATATCTCGTGCAACTATTTCTACCCACATGGGTGTTTTAGTCAACAGTATTTTCAACTATGTTTTTAAAATGGTGCAATAAACTGTTAAATAGTGTTAGTAATAAGGTGTTTCTGCCAAAGACAAAGATTTCTGGTGCCTATGTGGTTCCTATGTCAATCAGTTTTTCATAGAATTCATGAGGATGTTCCAGTCAGAACAAACTGGATGAAAACATGTTAGAGAAACCTTTTTGCAGTTCAGCAAAAACCTGTTATTCAGCCATCAATTGAAATCAGGTGCACTGAACCAGGGACACATCTAAAACATACATGGCAGTGTGCTTTGAGGACAAGGGTTGAAAAACCCTGCACTACATCAACTGTAGCTGTTTCTAGATTCCCCTAGCGTACATCTACTTAAGAAGATATAGGCTAATATAAGTCTGACTGTTCTCTTTATGCACATGCAGAGAAGGAAACATCTGGATAAACAAGAACAAGTAAAATCAGTGACATATTGATATAAATAGGTAACAGATGGAGAAGCAAACCAAACAACCAACAAGAAGCATGCAGAGGAATGCAAACATTTTTTTGTCAACTTGTGTCTAACATGCTGTCAGAAAGTGGCTCTTGGAGTGGGACCAAAAAGCAGACAGGCAAGCAGGAGCAGTTCAGTGAGTAAAATACATTTAATATGTAACAAAATATGAACTAAAATGCACTATGAACAAAAAACAAGAATAATTAAGAAACTCAACCCAAGGAAAGAACTAATAAAGCACCACATAGAGAATATAAAAAATAATGTGCAAGATCCAAAACAAACCTCAAAAACCTACAGATCACGACACATGCTTTACAGTTTGGTCTTGAATAGTTACTGGACTGTGTCGAACTTTGGACCGTTCAATGTGCCAATGCGGCAGCTGGCAAAGGAGAAACACCACTTTATAACCCATTATAACTACATACAATAGTTTAGGGTTCAAAGGAGCAGCACGCAACATCTTATGTCCAGGGAGAAAGCACATAACTGTTTCTACACACTGCCCAGGTCAGATATCTCTGAGAAGCGTATCACACCAGCCATTCTCTGTTAGGGGAGAGCTGAGCAGAAGAAATCAATATAAGTGCCTACACATGTGGACAAAATTGTTGGTACCCCCCGGTTAATGAAAGAAAAACCCACAATGGTCACAGAAATAACTTGAATCTGACAAAGGTAATAATGAATAAAAATTCTATGAAAATGAACAAATGAAAGTCAAATATTGCTTTTCAAACATGCTTCAACAGAATTATTTTAAAAAATAAACTCATGAAACAGGCCTGGACAAAAATGATGGTACCCCTAACAATAATGTGACCAAAGGGACATATTAAATCAAGGTCAGTCAGTCATTTTCTACCACTTATTCCATAGTGGGTCACAGGGGAGCTGGTGCCTATCTCCAGCAGTCTATGGGCGAGAGGCAGGGTACACCCTGGACAAGTCGCCAGTCCATCGCAGGGCAGCACACAAGCAACCATGCACACACTCATTCATACACCTAAGGGCAATTTAGAGTGACCAATTAACCTAACAGGCATGTCTTTGGACTGTGGGAGGAAGTCGGAGTACCCGGTGAGAACCCACACATGCACGGGGAGAACATGCAAACTCCATGCAGAAAGACCCCCGGTCGGGTATCGAACCCAGGACCTTCTTGCTGCAAGGCAACAGTGCTACCAACTGCGCCACCATGCAGCCGTTAAATCAAGGTGTGTCCATTAATTAGCATCACAGGTGTCTACATTCCTGTAATCAGTCAGTGGGCCTATATATAGGGCTACAGGTAGTCACTGTGCTGTTTGGTGACATGGTGTGTACCACACTCAACATGGACCAGATGAAGCAAAGGAAAGAGTTGTCTCAGGGATCAGAAAGAAAATTATAGACAAGCATGTTAAAGGTAAAGGTTATAAGACCATCTCCAATCAGCTTCATGTTCCTGTGACTACAGCTGCACATATTATTCAGAAATTTAAGATCCATGGAACTGTAGCCAACCTCATTGGACGTAACCGCAGCAGGAAAATTGATGACAAAACAAAGAGACAGATAATATGAACAATAACAAAAGAGCCAAGAAAAACTTCTAACAAGATTAAAGGTGAACTTCAATCTCAAGGAACATCAGTGTAAGATCGCACCATCCGACATTGTTTGAGGCAAAGTGGACTTAACGGGAGCCGACCAAGGAGAACACCATTGTTGAAAACAAATCATAAAAAAGCCAAACTGGAATTTGCCAAACTACATGTTGACAAGCCACAAATATTCTAGGAGTATAATCCACATTTTGCCTGATTGCTCTTCCGGCTTGCTTGTTGTCTCTCTACCCTTGCCTCTGTAATTAAGCTCACTGGTTCTATTGTTCTCTGCTGGATTCTCCAGTTTGCCTGCCTGTTTCATGCCCGTTCCATTTTCTGTGTCATGCCAGTTCTCCAAGTGCAAGACCACTGTGTAAGTTCTTCTTATTGTTTATTAATAAAATACTTAACTTCACCTCAGTTTGTTTCTGCATTTGAGTCCTTCACCACATCAAACTATGACATAAGCACACTCAAAGTGAATAGAGAGCATCTGTTAACATACATTTTCAAGATTTGCAACAAATTCTCAGTTGGATTTAGGCCTAAACTCTGACTGGGTCAATCTAACACAAGAAAACATTTGATCTTAACCATTCCATTGTAGCTCTGGCTTTGTTCATGGTAATAAACACACTACCCCAACTGTCAAGCATAATAATTCATGGTAATGAACACACTATTTCCTTTTTGAGGCTCTTAAAGTAATTTTTGTCTCAACTTATTTCTTTACGTTTGCTTTGTTTCCTTTAAGGCATCTTGCAATCCATAAGGGAGACATTTTACAACTGTCTCAAAAATGTCTTACTTTTTGTCACTCACACATAAAGGAGGGATTTGTAGAGCAGTAATTACAGCAACATGTGGTTCTAGAAAGTATTGGTTCTGCGAGGCTAAATAAATATGCACACTGCAGTTTTCAGATTGTTATCTGTAAGAATTTATGACCATTTTTCCTTTTCCCTGCACTAAAAAAATGCACTACTATGTGTTGGTCTGTGACCGATTCCCCATAGCACAGTACAAGATATTTAAAAAAATTATTAAACCCAATGCTGTTAGCATCATTTTATCAAACACTTAAAAAGGGAATATTTTCCCATCACAGAAAGAGGCCATAATTACTGGCAAACTTGAGTAAGGTAAAAACAGAGAACTGTCTATCACTAAACCTATTCGCAATATTCATTGAGCCATTGGCCCAATAAGGCAAGCTGAAGAATAAGAGGGGGTTGAAAAAAAAGATATAGAACACAAAACCGAACCATTTGCCGGCAATGTCTTAATATTAATAGACTTAATATTTAAAACAATGAGACACGTGTCTACCTAAATTGATGAACTTGATGAAATGATATGGATATCCATTAGGATATAATCTGAATACTGGGAAAATTCAAGCTGTATCTCTTAACTATATGCCATCCACAGAAATTACCCAGCAATATAATTTTTAGTAGAACAAGAAATCAATGAATTACTTAAATGTAACAATTACAAACAACTTAACTAATCTATATAGAAAGAACTACAAATCCCTGAACCAGAAAATATATAAAGAAATGGAAGGATGGGAAGTCTTGATGCTGGAGTTATATGTAAGCATAGATATAATTAAAATGACTGTAATCCCTGAACCAGAAAATATATAAAGAAATGGAAGGATGGGAAGTCTTGATGCTGGAGTTATATGTAAGCATAGATATAATTAAAATGACTGTACTGCCTAGGATTGTATATATGTTTCAGACTTTGTCAGTACCAATACCAAACTCATAATTTGCAGAGTGGGATAAAAGATTTTCAAGTCTCATGTGGAACGGGGGTAAAACAAAAATTAGATATTCAACACTTGCCCAAAAATAAGGCCTGGCACTGCCAAACCTAGAAAACTATTTTTATTTGGCTCAGTTGAAACCCTTGTTTTGCAGGTGTATCACAGATTGTTCTACAAAATGGGAGGAAATAAGAGTTAAATACTATTATTTACTATTTAATACTAATTAAATACTATTATTTACTATGTAATACTAATTACAGCCAGCTGCATGCTGGCTCTAATTGCCAGAAAGAAATTGCTTAAAGAAAATAAGAAACAGCTGGAATCCCTAACCAAATTCACCTTGGAAACCTGGTTTAAAGTAGTTAAGAAGTGTGAAATGGAAAACAAAATTAAGATTTGTAGTTGGTACAAATTTTAAACCAGAAATATGAACTCAAAATTGAAGGATTGTTCAAACAGAGGTTTGACTATTTGAGCCAGATTAATAAAGAGGGACGAATTAAGTCTTCAGACCTTAAATGGAGTATTTGATCTAGAAAAACAGAACTTTTATATTTATTTATATATATTCATGACTATGAATATATACAAATAAATATAAAAGTCCTCCTCCTCCATGCTTCACGGTGGGAACCAGGCATGTAGAGTCCATCCGTTCAGCTCTTCTGCGCCGCACAAAGACACGGTGGTTGGAACCAAAGATCTCAAACTTGGACTCATCAGACCAAAGCACAGATTTTCACTGGTCTTATGTCCATTCCTTGTGTTCCTTAGCCCAAACAAGTCTCTTCTGCTTGTTGCCTGTCCTTAGCAGTGGTTTCCTAGCAGCTATTTTACCATGAAGGCCTGATTCACACAGTCTCCTCTTAACAGTTGTTCTAGAGATGTGTCTGCTGCTAGAACTCTATGTAGCATTGACCTGTTGATCTGAGCTGCTGTTAACCTTCGATTTCTGAGGCTGGTGACTCGGATGAACTTATCATCCACAGCAGAGGTGACATTTGGTCTTCCTTTCCTGGGGCGGTCCTCATGTGAGCCAGTTATTTGTAGCGCTTGATGGTTTTTGCGACTGCACTTGGGGACACTTTCAAAGTTTTCCCAATTGTTCAGACGGACTGACCTTCATTTCTTAAAGTAATGATGGCCACTCATTTTCTTTACTTAGCTGCTTTTTTCTTGCCATAATACAAATTCTAACGGTCTATTCAGTAGGACTATCAGCTCCTGCACAACACAACTGATAGTCTCAACCCCATTTATAAGGCTTGAAATCCTACAAAGTATTAACAAATAATACAGCCCCCGATGGTTCAGTAGCCAGAGCCCTAGATGAATTGCGCACCCTGGCACATCACATGACAGAAAACTCCGGTGTAGATTCTTTACCTGATTGGTTTGCTGACACTTTTGGTAAATGGAAGGATTTTATTATTACAGGTATAACTTCCTTTGCCATCTTTACAGGTATTCTCATTTGCTGTGGATGTTGTGCCATTCCTTGTCTGCGCACTCTAATTAACAGATTGATCACTAAGGTAAGGTAAGGTAAGTTTATTTATATAGCACTTTTCAGCAACGAGACACTCAAAGCGCTGAACATACAATTACAATACAATCACAAAGCAAATAAACACAGATACAGACACAGAAAAACAAATCAAATGATAAAATCAAACAACAGAGGTAATTTATAAAAGTTAAATAAAATAAAGAGAATAGAATGATGGACAAGACAATGAAAGGAAAATTCGACTGAAAACGCAACTAATCATGCCTAGATGGCACAGTCAAAGGCCACTCTAAATAAATAAGTTTTTAATCTTGATTTAAAGCAGCTTAGGGTTTCGGCGCTTTTACAATTTTCTGGGAGTTTATTCCAGATTAGTGGAGCATAAGAACTAAAAGCTGCTTCTCCATGTTTAGTTCTGGTTTTGGGTATGCAGAGTAGATTTGAGCGAGATGACCTGAGAGGTCTGGCTGGTTGATACACTGACAACAAGTCTGTAATGTATTTTGGTGCTAAGCCATTCAGTGATTTATAGACTAACAGAATTATTTTAAACTCTATTCTCTGAGCCACAGGGAGCCAGTGTAGGGACTTTAGAACTGGGGTTATGTGCTCCACTTTCTTAGTTCTAGTGACGATGCGGGCAGCAGCATTCTGGATCAACTGCAGCTGTCTGATCGACTTTTTACGCAGGCCTGTGAAGACACCGTTGCAGTAATCAATTCTACTAAAGATGAACGCATGAATTAGTTTTTCAAGGTCCTGCTGAGACATTAGTCCTTTAATCCTGGAGATGTTCTTTAGCTGATAGAAGGCCGACCTTGTTACTACCTTTATGTGCCTCTGAAGGTTCAGGTCTGAGTCCATCACTACACCCAGGTTTTGAGCCTGACGGGTGGTTTCTAGCTGTATTAACTGAAGCTGCATGCTAACTTTTAAACGCTCTTCCTTTGGTCCAAAGATTATTACTTCAGTTTTGTTTTGATTCAGCTGAAGAAAATTTAGGCCCATCCATGCATTGATTTCTTCTAAGCATTTACCCAGCGCTTGAATGGGTTCATAGTCACCTGGTGACATCGTAACGTATAGCTGTGTGTCGTCTGCATGGTTATGATAACTTATGTTGTTGTTTATTAACATCTCAGTTAGGGGGAGAATGTAGATATTGAATAGGAGGGGCCCTAAGGGAACCCTTGGGGAACGCCACATGTGATTTTTGTGCTCTCTGATGTAAAGTTACCTACTGACACAAAAAGTCCCTGTCCTTCAAGTAGGATTTAAACCAGTTGAGTGCTGTACCAGAAAGGCCGACCCAGTTTTCCAGGAGCTCTAATAAAATGGAGTGATCAACAGTGTTGAATGCTGCACTAAGGTCCAATAATACCAGCACTGTGGTTCTTCCACAGTCTGCATTTATACGGATGTCATTGAACACCTTGACAAGAGCAGTCTCTGTACTGTGGTGAGCAGGAAGCCTGACTGGAAGACATCGAAGCGGTTGGTCATTGTTAGGAAGTTGTTTAACTGTTGAAACACAGGTTTTTCTATTATCTTACAGATGAAGGGGAGTGTCAGGATGTGACATTTTAGACTTTGTGTTTTGTTTTGTTTACTAATTATCATATTTCTCCAGCCCCTGTGGTTAGGTTGTGTTTACTTATTGTTTACATTTTGTTTGTTTACATCCTAGTCCTTGTATTCTCTGCTTCCCTTCCTGTCTGTTCAGTCTGTGTGGTGTTAGGTTTCATTACTCTGTAATCTGGTTTGCTTTATGGGTTCCTTGTTCTTTCTTAGATTTGGTGTTTCTTATGTTCCATCAGTTTCTCAGTTTCCTTCAGTTCATGTTTATCCCTGATTCTTATGCTTTATTTTTATCTTTGTTTATAGTTTTGTTTTAGGTCTGCTCGGTGTCTTGTTAATTACTTGTATTAGGTTCACCTGTTCCCTCTGCCTTCCTGCCTCCTTGCGTCACCTGTCCTTAGTTCCTTTGATTACCTGCCTTTGTTTTCTCTCTGCATATTAGTTGGTTTGTTTCATTATGTTTTGTGGGTTCCTTGTGTTACAACTTGACCCTTTATCCTCGTCCCTGCCTTGTGTCTCCATGTTCCTGCAGTGTCTGTAATGTAAGTGTTTGGATCTCGACCCTGTTCAGTACCTGCAGTGTTTTTGTTACGTTTTGACTTTTTTTTAAATTAAAGCTGAGAGACTGCTTTTTGAAATGCTGCTTCCAAGCTCTTGTCTGCGCTTCGGTCCACCCCACCGTGACAGAAGGAACCCACCACAAGGACCAAGCAGACAGAGCTACAGAGCTAAAAGGATGGATTGAGCAGCAGGATGAGACGCTGCGCGCTTTGTATGGGGAGGAGGTGGAGATTTGACCTTCGCCTCTATTGCTGGAAGAGATGGAGGAGTGTTTTTGTGAGACCGACTGGGCTGCCATGGCTTTTGAGCCCAGACACGACACAACCAGACACACAGCCTGACACGACACACCCAGACATGCCAGAGCCTGACACAAAGCCTGTCTCCAGGTCTGACACGACACACCCAGACACGCCAGAGCCTGACACACAGCCTGTCTCCAGGTCTGACACGACATGCCAGAGCCTGACACACAGCCTGTCTCCAGGTCTGACACAACACACCCAGACACGCCAGAGCCTGACACAGTTCCTGGAAGGTCATCCACCCTGCTTGGCCGACCTCCAGATCTCCTGCCGGGGTCCAAGCCTCTGCGGGCCCCGCCTGGGTCCAAGTCTCCGCCATGGTTCTGGCCACATCACAGACCACAGAGGACCTCGCTTCGAGGGTCCGCCTGGTCTCGCCGCTGGCCTCCGAGGACCTCGCTTCGAGGGTTCTCCTGGCCTCGCCGCCGGCCTCCGAGGACCTCGCTCCGAGGGTTCGCCTGGCCTCGCCGCCGGCCTCCGAGGACCTCGCTTCGTGGGTTCGCCTGGCCTCGCCGCCGGCCTCCGGACTGCCTGCATCTTTGTCGCCGCCGGTTTCCTAGACGCCTGCTGTCCTGCCTTTGGCTATTCCATGGCAGGCCTCCTGATCATCTGCTGCCCTGTTTCTGGCTCATTAGCAGCCAAATTGTTAGACCCTTGTTTTTTATGTGCCCCTGGCCTCTGGATCTAGGGTTTTTGTTTTTGGACTCTCGCCCTCCGTCCGAGGCCCCCTCCACCCACCCTGGTTGGGTTGTTTTTGTTTTGGACTTTGTGTGCCGCTTTTGGTCGTCTGGAATCCGACCTTTAGGGGGAGGTACTGTCAGGATGTGACATTTAGGACTTTGTGTTTTGTTTTGTTTACTAATTATCATATTTCCCCAGCCCCTCTGGTTAGGTTGTGTTTACTTATTGTTTACATTTTGTTTGTTTACATCCTAGTCCTTGTATTCTCTGCTTCCCTTCCTGTCTGTTCAGTCTGTGTGGTGTTAGGTTTCATTACTCTGTAATCTGGTTTGCTTTATGGGTTCCTTGTTCGTTCTTAGATTTGGTGTTTCTTATGTTCCCTTCAGTTTCTCAGTTTCCTTCAGTTCATGTTTATCCCTGATTCTTATGCTTTATTTTTATCTTTGTTTATAGTTTTGTTTTAGGTCTGCTCGGTGTCTTGTTAATTACTTGTATTAGGTTCACCTGTTCCCTCTGCCTTCCTACCTCCTTGCCTCACCTGTCCTTAGTTCCTTTGATTACCTGCCTTTGTTTTCTCTCTGCATATTAGTTGGTTTGTTTCATTATGTTTTGTGGGTTCCTTGTGTTACAACTCGACCCTTTATCCTCGTCCCTGCATTGAGTCTCCATGTTCCTGCAGTGTCTGTAATGTAAGTGTTTGGATCTCGACCCTGTTCAGTACCTGCAGTGTTTTTGTTACGTTTTGACTTTTTTTTTTATTAAAGCCGAGAGACTGCTTTTTGAAATGCTGCTTCCAAGCTCTTGTCTGCGCTTCGGTCCACTGCAAAACCCCACCGTGACAGGGTGGTTTGATATAGGTCTGTAGTTCTGTAATAACCGCTTGTCCAAGTTGCTCTTTTTCAATAGAGGTTTGATAATTACTGTTTTTAGGGCCTGGGGGAAAACACCTGGCAAAAGGGACGTGTTTATTATTTGTGTTAAATCAGATGTTATTACAGGCAAAGCTTTCTTAAGGAAAGCTGTGGGTCAAAGATCGAGTCAGCAGGATAAAGAGCTTAGTTGCTTTACGATTTCTTTTAAATTTTTGCAGTTTATTTGGTGAAATTGGGAAATTTTGTCAAAATCAGTTCTAGTTGGAGACAACATTGGTACTGGAGTTGATGTGGATGTGCTGACTGCCCCTCTGATCTTTTGGGTTTTTTCAGTAAAGAATTTAGCAAATTCATTGCAGGACCTGGTAGAGTGGAGTTCAGATGCTACAGTTACAGGAGGGTTTGTTAACCTGTCGACCGTGGCAAATAATGCATGAGCATTGTTAATGTTTTTGCTGATGATCTCAGAAAAAGATTCCCTTGCATTTTTCAGTTATAGGTTATATCTGTATAGTCTCTCTTTATAGATAATATAGTGAACCTGGAGTCCAGTCTTTCGCCACCTGCATTCAGCTTTTCAACACTCCTTTTTTTTACTTCTGACTGGTGGAGCACTTCTCCATGGAGAGATTTTCTTCCCAGAAACGACTGTCAGTTTAATTGGAGCAATTGAATCAATGATGTCTGAGATTTTAGAATGAAAGTTTTCTACCAGCTCATCTACAGTGTTACAGGGCAAAGTGGAGGTAGAAGAGTAAATCTGGTTAAAGGTTTCAGCAGCACTGTCCTTAAAGATGCGTTTTCTTATCATGTCTCTTTGGCAAACTGAGTGATTGCAGATGATGCTTTCAAAAATAACAGAAAGGTGGTCAGATGTTTAGACCCTTAGTGGTGATCAAGTCCAAATTATGTCCCTGTTTGTGCGTTTGCTGTTTAATATGTTGAGTCAAACCAAAATTTCTAAGTGTCACATAGATCTATTGCACTTCTGTCTTCAGGATTGTCCATGTGAATGTTGAAGTTTCCCACAATAATTAAACAGTCATAATCAACACATATCACAGATAAAAGTTAATTAAAATCACTGAAAAAGTTTGTTTTGGACTTAGGAGGCCTGTAAATATTCAAGAACATTGTTCGGACCGGGCTCTTTATCCGGAGAGCCAAATATTCAAAAGAGTCAAATTTGCCCAGAAATACTTTTTTTACACTCTAATAAATCTTGAAACAAAGTGGCCACCCCTCCACCTTTTCTTTGCTGTGTGCTCTCACTTCAGCTCTGTCAAAGGAGGACTCCTTTAAGTCATATCAGATGCCTCTCCTCACAGGTGTAGAGGAACCCATGGATTGCTCTGATGGGTCTGACAGCGACTCTTATGATGATGATGCTCTCTAATAAATTTACCAATATTCAGTTTACATCTATTCAAATTATCCTCCTAATTCTAATGATGTAGATGTGTACCGAACACACACAGGGTAGATGATAACTCATGATTTCTGTTTGCTAGTATATTGGTGTACTAATATATTCTACTATATTTTCTTCATTTAATTTTTTATTCTTTATATTATTTGTGTATTCATTTTATCTGATCATTCCTTAAAAGGTTGTTGATTGAAGAGATGTTTTTGTTTCCATCAGAATGACAAATTGTTTCCAACAAAGAGGATGACAGTTAGAGTAGATTTGATTTGTTGTAGTGTTTACCTTTGTAATGTTTCATTATTAATTTTACATTATTTAGTCAATTTTTATTACTACTTATTTCATATAATCAATTTTTGATTCATTTTTATTATTAATTTTATTACTAATCAATTCACATTTTGAAATTCATCTTCTTGTACTTTCCTTCTTTGTCATTCAGTAAATATTTTCTTGGGAGTTCCATAACATATGAAACTAGTTTCATTATGATCGAAGAGGGTGGATTGTCATGGAAATGTTTAGTGCCTTGCTTGATTTGCTCCTTGATTCTCTACAGGAACTGACAAAAGTATTAGAATCCCTCAGTGTTGTTCCATTCTTCTCTTATTTAGTCTTAGAGTAATGGTTTCTCAGCCTTCTGCTTTCAGCTGTGTGAGATAAGATGTATGCCGCACTGTTAAGATTATGTCTAGGACAACAGGTCTCATGAGAGCCACCTTGAAAACTGTTGTAGCTTATAGGAGAACTTTTGCTTTGTCTGGTTAGAATGATTTGGCAGCACTACTGAGCGCATCTCCAATGCTGTAAAATTCTTTTCTCTTGCAAGATTAAAATAAAGCTGATTTTGAGTGACAATCATCAGTCTCTGGATGTGAATTTTTCTACAACACCATCCACCCATCCATCCATTTTCTATACCCGCTTCCTTCATATGAGGTCGGGGGGACCTGGTGTCTATTTCCAGCAGTCTATGGGCAGGCCTGGACAGGTTGCCAGTCCATCACAGAGCAACATACAAGACAAACAACCATACACACACCTTTCATACTTAAGTGCAATTTAGAGACCAATTAACCTAACAGTCATGTTTTTGGACTGTGGGAGGAAGCCGGAGAACACAGAGAGAACCCACGCATTCACGGGGGGAGAACAAGCAAACTCCATGCAAAAAGACCCCCGACTGGGAGTCAAACAGAGGACCTTCTTGCTGCAAGGCAACAGTGCTAATGTGGAAAATCTTTTGTTGGAAAAGCGTAGTAAGATTTTTTATCACACCAAAAATAAAGATGGGATCACTGTCTGTACAGCAACCCTGCTGAAGATTATGTAAAGTACAAGATGTAGACCAAGCACATGTGTTTTGGCAATGTCCAAAGCTGACACATTTCTTGGATGATGTTTGTAAATGGGTAACAGAAATATTTGGATTCCAGCAACCTTTAACATGTACAGTCATCTATTTGGGACATTTATCAGAAGTTAACATTCAATGTTAGGACTTTTATTCGATTAAAATTTTTTGTGGCTGTCTTAAAGAAAGCTGTCACACAAAAATGGTGGATCCCCTCTCCCTGGGCAACTGGACTGACATTTTGGAAGGAATCCACAACATGGAGAGACTTACGTATACTATAAGACTATCACAACTGAAAAGTGAAGATTTACGGAGAAAATGGACAATGTATAAAAACTGGTACAATGTCACCTGACATTTTGTTCTGTATATTTTAGTTTTGCTTTTTAATGTATGCAAGGAAAACAAAAATAAAAACAATTAAATATTTACAGACAAATTTAATCTTATCTATAGAATGTGTAATTGATGAATGATACCATTACAAAGCTGCAGATGTCTTGCAAATTACTGAGACTTAACCAGAATAGTTCATAAACACAAATTACCACAGTTATTTCTCCAAGTCACATCAGTCGTATCTTACCTTGTTTCTGGTTATGTGCAGAGCAAACTAAAGCGTCAACAGCTGCTTGCTACAGAAACGTCTCTTTCAGAGGAGACATAGACTGAGGATGCAGGAGACACAGCAGTGGATAGACAAAACAAATAGCTTGACAGTTTTCCTCTGCCCTCTAACTGGTGTGTAAAAAGATAATGCAAATGAAAAAGTGGCCTGCTGAATGATGATTAGTTTAAACCCTGTTGGCAGCAAATCTGTTCTGCATTGACAGCAGTGTTTCTGCTTCGCTTGTAAAATTAGGGCGGAGCACTTCTAATCTGGCTATTCAACACCTTCATGTTTTAAAAAGCTTAGAATTGCCTTTATCCTCTTTCCTAAACCTCTTTGCTGACAGCTCAGAACTCACATCCTACATGTGAACAGCAGAAAAAATGTTTTATCCTCCAGCATTTTATGTCGCAATGCATTCCCTTTTTCTCTCTGGTGGAACACGCATCACTGCATGCTGTTGTGACAGATGCTGGCAGTTGTTTGTTCAAGTTTTATTTGACTGCAATTTTCTGCTCTGATTGGTCAAATGTGGAGAGGGATTGGCAACAATCTGAAGCATTTACAGTTGGCAGTTTTGACTTCAGATGATTACAATCATTCACTTAATGTCTGGGATGGAGTTACAATTTTATTTGACATTTTAGTAAATTGAGTGTATGCATAGTTTGCTTGGCATTCACACCTGTATTTTTTTTTTATGATGGGAAACTGTCTGTTTTAGTCATGACTTTTCAGCTATTCAAAATGATACCCGGAAAAAACAATTATTGAAGCACAATCATAAGTAGTCACAGTGTAACAGTTATTGGTAGCTTGCTGATAAACATAAAAAAGAAATGAATATGAAATAGCATTTCTATCCATAACAGCCTGAACTACTCCAATGGGGGATTCACATCTAATTCTGTAACAATTACTGGCTGTTTGAAAACACACACTGAAGTAAAAACCCCAATTATTTGATAAAAGTGCAATCATAGATGAAATAAGTCAATTTGGTAATAAATAAATGTACTCCATGCATAAAGATCAAATTGTTCAAAATAATAACAGTCCTTCACTGATCAAATTAGTCAGCATTTTTTGTTGAAATAATATTTCTAAGTGGCAAATAATTTACAAGTAAGTGTAGCAGCGTAATAAAAAAAAACATTTAACCCAACTGTCATGACATGCATACTGCAGGAACGAATTTAAAAAAAATCGCAATCAATTCAGTCATTAAGGTTTAGGCCAGTGCTCACTTTTTAAAACACAGTTCTGTTATTTTCAACACAACTGTAAGTACAATCACAATCATAAAGTGAAAGACTTGCTCCCTGGAATAAAGAGAACTTTAAGTCACAGATATCAACATACAGGTGCTTTATAATTATTTATTTTTTTCTTTTTACCTCAGGTTTTTTTGCAGGTGACTGAAAAAATCCTTACCACAGCAGGCTGTGATGTTTAAACTTTTCAATTCAATCTGAAATGTTTTTTGTACTCTATACTCAGTGACTGGGTTTTTTTCTGAACAAAATATATAGAGAAGTAAACAAAGAGTACTGGTAATAGAGGCCATTGACTATCTTCGCTCTTCTACAATGTGTTGCTCTGACATGCCCCTGAGTGGCAAGGTATTCAACATGGCTCCAATCTCTTGCCATAGGATTTGGTGTATAATCTTGCATAAAGGCTGGTGGTCACTTCTATTTCTGCAACCTACTGATAAAAGGCAGACTATACAGGTTACAATATGGCCATACTTGATGTGTGTACATGTTTATATTCTTGGAGAATTCATAAATTAAACCCATATGTCATGATTTGCAGATGTTTGAGTTTTATTTTGGATTTTTCCCCTGATCATGATTGTTTAAGTTTTCCAAGTGGTGCTTTAGTTTATTCCTTTAGGTTTAGTTCTTATTATTCTGTTTATGGTGCATTTTAGTTCTGTTTCTTCTGTAAATTGTATTCTTTGGTTTTGTCTTTGTTTCTCTGTTTTGTTCTTAATCATGTCCTGCTTCCACTCTTTGTCATTGCCACCATGTTTAGCTTGTTCCATGGCAAGGCAACGTAAATTTATTTAAATAGCACATTTAAGCAACAAGACAATTCAAAGTGCTTTACAAAGCCAAATTAGCCTCACTGTATGTACTTGTGCCATGCTCTATATTTACTCTTATGTTTTGTTTACTCCTCGCTGGAGAATACTGTTTGCCACGCCATGCCATGCCATGACAAGTCATGCCAAGCCTGTCCATATTCTCAACTGTTGTTTGCCAAGCCTGTTTATGTTCAGGCCTGCGTCTCCTACCTCCTTATTGCTGTGAGTTTTCGTTTGTTTTTTATTAAACGTTTTTCAACTCATTGTGCTGCTTCTGCCTGCCTGTTTGCATTTAGGTCCACTCCAAGAGCTTGGCATAACACCTTAACACCGCAAGACATTTAAAACTGTTTTAAATGTTTGTTTAAATGTTTGTCTGTTTGAACAAAAAAACTAGGGGCCGTCAGTAAATTTAACTTGTGAAAACACCAGTTAAGAAGGTACTGGTTGTTTTTTTTTTTCCTTTCTAACGTTTTGTGCAGTTGAAATTTTATACTTGTGCACCATCATAAATTTTAATACTTTGTCAAGTTAAATCCAAAACATAAGGTCTACTATTTGGACTTTGTATGCATTTGTATTAATTCCTTTTTACTTTGATACCCCTAAACAAAATCTCTATATGCAATTTCAGCATGAATGCAGGGTAAGGAGTGCATTAATCGCGTTAATAAAGACAGCCAAGATGCCCATGGCAACTCTGGAGGGGCTGCAGAGGTTTACAGCTCAGATGGAATAATGTGTTGTAGGGACAGGTATTAGTTGACTACTCCACAATGTGACCTTTATGGAAAGGTGGCAAGTAGACAGCCATGTGCCTCATTTGACCAGATCACTCCTACATACAAGCCATGTAGGAGTGATCAAATAAGGCCAATATGGCGCTTATATTTAGAGTTCACTTTCTAAAAGAAAATTGAAAACCATGTGTCACTTTTCCATACTCTCTTGTATTGGGAAAGATACAAATTCAACTGGTAGTATATGTCAACAGCTATTTCATTAAATTTAGTCAAACTGTCCCTTTACACATAACAATTTTACATACTCTCCTTGCCAACTCATTTCTGCTCTTTCAGCTCCCATATTACTTCATCTTTTTGCTTCCTTGGATGAGTTCAGTTTGAAGAACATGAGCTTTGATGGATAAAGAGAATGTAAAAGTGTTTCAGTGGGGAACCATTTAACCAGTCCCACCCTATCATCTGAGCTTGTTTTGGCTCAGCTGAATCCTAGTGTGTCTGCTGAGAAGCTTTCCCCCCCATCAATTCAAAAGCAATATTGGGGGAATTCCTATTGACACTGAATATCTGTTTTCTTATTTTCTTTTTCACTTTTCCTTTTGCTTTTGCAACCACACTTTGGACTGGTTAATTTGATCCTACGCAGTCACTAAAGTTGAGGGAGGGTCTAAACTCGTGACAAAGCCTACACCATTAATTAAGTAAAAAAAAATAATAATACAATGTTTTTTTATTATCTCACAATGTAATTACATACATACATTTATCCAAAATCCTGTCACCAACTGATTAAAAGAAGCACTTCATTTTTATATATCAAGCTCTTTAAAAGGATGTTGCACAAAAAGATATACGTGTATATATATTTGGGTTAGAAAAAAATGTATCTGTTTAGAAATCCCAAACTTCCATCCCAAACTTGATGGTTTTTGATTTATGTTTCTGGTAAACCTCATTACTGCTTGGACCTTGAGGTAAGGTTTGGCACTAAAGAAACACATACTTAGAAGTAATGCAGTAAGACTTTATTGAAAAGACAAAAGGCGGAAAAAAACAGTAAAGAAATATTGTCAAGGCAAAGAATGTAATAAGCATGGCCTATGTGGAAGGTGACAGCACAATACATTTGAAAGTGGTGGACATACAGCAATTTCGCAAACCATAACTTTCAACAAGAAAGCAGACTGAGTAACCATTCTTTGTACAGGATTAGAAATAAATGTATTTTTAAATTTACATAGAATTTTAACAAAGAGTTTCATTAAAATGTTATGTTGCTTGGTAATTTAAGCCTCAACTGCCTGCCACTATATCAACAACCCCCAGACCTTCTCTTAAAGAGACAGTAACCTATTTACTGCTCTGTGATGAATTTATCAAAAAAAGACTTATTTTACAGAATAACGCATTTAAATGGATTTGCGATATCCAAAATCTTCAATGTCTTCATACAATGACAATGAGAAAACCTAAATTGGTGATGTATTGATTCTTTTTAATGGCACAATTCAACTGTTTTTTTACTGATAAAAATCCAAAGCAATGCATCATGGCCAATTTATCATTTAAATGATCAGCTAATATTACCATGTGCCCCAATATATGTCCTTAATGTCAATAAATAGATCGCCATAAACAATTTGAGTACATGTGCTTTCCCCCCTTAAACAAAAGAAAAGTGGAACAATTAAATAGGGAAACAATGTCAGAAATGATATAGTAATATAGCTAAAAGTGATATATATTGTTGTTATTTTTAATAAAATTGTGGAGTTTGGAGGATTCTTCCTGGCATCCAAAGGAAACATTTTAGAGATAGGTTGATAACCAATCATGTCTGATTGAACTCTTTTGTTGACAGTGAATAATAATAATAATATAGACTTTATTGAGCTCACAATGAAGAAGTTGTCCTGTGCATTTAACCCATCCCATAGGGAGAAGTGAGCTTCCATTGTGCGGTGCCCGGAGGGCATTCAGGGTCTAAGGGTCTAGCTCAGGGACTGAGAGTGGCAGGCTGCTGGATTCAAAGCAGGGTACTTATGGCCTCTCCAGAATGCAAATGCAATACTCCCTAACCGCTACACGCCCACTTATCTCCATTCCTTGTCAGAAAGCTCTTTGAAAATTTTAAATTTTGTGTTGAATTTGACTTAATCCTTAATCCCGAAGAGCATGCAGAAATATCTTTCAGATTTGTCTGCTTCCTGAAAAGGAAAAGAATGTACTCTTCAGATTGATTTCAATAAGCAATGAGACTGGCGGATTATATTGTCATTACATTGTGATAAAACTTGTCAAGAAATGGCTAGATGTTAAATAATGTCATTTTCCTGCAAAAAAAATGTATTAATTAATTTTTGCTTTCCACATTGGACAAAAAATATACAGCATATCAGTGTTTATAAAGATAAAATTGGCAGTTTTGACAACAAAATATATTTGGTGTGGAAAAGATGCAAGTTTATAAGCAAGTGGAAATCTTACCGTTTTGTTTTACTTAAGTGTCATCACCCTTTCTGTGGCAAGAGATCTAGAAATATTAAAGAGGTTTCTCATCAAGTACGTTTCAACTTGCAAATAACAGCTGATGGGCTTGACTGCTGTGACCAAATGGGAGAATTAGGTGCTGGAAGTAAGGAGTACTGAATTCTAAATACCTGTCAGGTCACCACTGAATCACTTACAGATGTGACTACTCACAGGAGATAACCCTGTCCTTTCTCTTGGAAGAAATTAATCATTGCACCCCTAGCATCACAAAGACAACTTTTTGTGCCAAATCTGCTCTGTGCAAGTCATGTCTTCGTCAGACATTTCTATATAAGTCTCTAAAGCAATTTCAATACAACATCAGGAAACTCAAGTTTAAAACTAAATGGGACATTGAACAAGTTAATGTCCTTATGAACACCAGCAAATTCATCAAGGATGGATTGATGAAGAATTTTAGTTTTACAAAATGGAGTCAAATACTAGATTCAAGTAAAATGGTTTGGGTGCAATGCATGTTGTACAAAGTTCTTCATATATAATTTTACAAAAAGATTGTTGCATTAAATAATTATAAATAAATATCATCCCCTGGAAGCAGAATATTTGAAAATAATTTGAAGAAGCTATGATTTTTTGAAGGAACAAATAAAACTTCTGACTCCCCTACAAAAGATGTATAATATTTTTTTATAGGTTTTAAAAGCCCAATTTCCTGGTAAAGTGTATTGCTTCTAATAACTTTAATGTCTCAATACTAGGCTCCCAAGGCAACCACAAAATATTTGTAGGATATATCTTTTCCAACATCCTTTTACCTTTTCTCCATTGTCTTTTAATGACTCTAGGGGGGTCGTTAAGCCATTGAAAAGCTTTAGGAATGGCTCCCCTCTTTCTTTAGGATCTGCAAAAACATCTAAAATATTAAGGCTGAAAGTATTAAAAGTCAAAATGTGGGTCCTCAGTGGAGCAATAACTTTGTAAAGAGAAACTGACACCAGTAGTAGATTAGTCAAACTCATAAACTGATAATAATCCTCCAAAAGATTACTATACAGACTTTTTTGGCAAGTTCTTCTGTCGAAAAAATTGTTTTCATCCTGCTTGTTGAGAGTAATGCAAAGACAGCATCTTTGATATTATAGTTTTGGGTTAGTCTGTAACAAATTCATCTTACCCCTTGTAGTAGAGGCCTGAAATGAATGGATTTGAACTTTACATAGTTTTGACAAATGCTTCAAAGACCGTTGTCTCAGTCAAGCCTAAAATATGAGGTCGTGTTCATTGATACTCTTACATTAAATGCTCAAGTAATTTTTTTTAAGTTCCTGTCAAAATATGTCTGTCTTAAATTAAACAATTAAAAATCTCATTTTTACTAACTAAGAAATTTAGACTAATTCATGATTAGTCATATCTTTACTTGTTATTAATGATTCTGTCAAACCTTGAATGTGAATGTTGTGGCTTATTCAAAGAATTATATGTGAATTATATGCTAGTTTACTATCAGTAAAACATCAGTCCTGAAGTAGTCTTCATAGACAAAGTGACTGACTGTGACCCATGACAACTTTCAAGCTTAGAAGGATTTTCTGACACCTGAAGGAAATGTAGAAGAAAAAGGCAATATAAAAACAGACAGTTAAGAGTGCCTTCCAGCCCAGAAACAGTGATCAACCAGCCGTGGTTCGATAAATAGAACTTTAATGCAGCTCCTATCTCTGTGAGATTTACCAAAAACTGGACAACTGAATGATCAACTTGGATTGTTGCACCATCCTCAATAGATGGTAGATAATAGCATTTGAACAGTCATTCAGACTGTTCCTAAACCTAATCCTGAGAAATTTACAGAAATCGACTTGCTTCATTTTGATGTGACAAAATTGATCAGTGGAGAGTTAGATAATTCAACCATGATTTTTGAAAGATTTTGAAGCTGATTAGTTTTAAAATATTATAGAACTGATTGGTTAAGTAACCCTGGTCTAGTTTATTGTACCTTAAACATGCTAAACTCTATACATTTCTTCTCAAACAGAAAGACCATATCCTTAGTATCTGCAATTACAAAATTCAAGAAAAAAGTGTTTGTCTTTATGGGCTTGAAAAACTCTTAATGAGGCTTGAAAATGCAAAAATGAGAGCAAGTTGCAGTTGACAAAAACACAAACAAAAAAGCAACACCTTCTTTCTTCCAAAAAAAGCACATTTTTGTTTGACCATGGTGAGTAGTCTGATAAGCAAAGCCAACAATTCAGATTAGAGTGTGCCTGTTTCAGAGAAGGAATCATTTGGATCCTTGTTGGAAGAATATAAAAATGTCAGGACATGACATTTTGGACATAGTTTGTTGTTTTGTGTTC
Organism: Girardinichthys multiradiatus; assembly: GCF_021462225.1. Classification (NCBI taxonomy): domain Eukaryota; kingdom Metazoa; phylum Chordata; class Actinopteri; order Cyprinodontiformes; family Goodeidae; genus Girardinichthys; species Girardinichthys multiradiatus. The sequence goes on from NC_061799.1 coordinate 16,186,553, forward strand.
TTACTTTTGTTTAGTTGTTTCTACTTTGGTTTTGGCTTCATGTTTATTAGTTCCTTTTTCTCCCTCTACCATCTCCATGTGTGTTTTGTCTTCCTCTAGCTCTTAGTTTCTTTTGTGGTTGCTTTCTTATTACTTTTTGTGGTATTATGATTATTCATCCTTGGATTCTTAATTAGTACCTCTGTGTTTTATTTATGGTTGGGTATATGTTCTTATCCCAGCTTTAGTTATTGTTTACGTTTGGTTTGTTTATTTTGTAATTTAGATTCTTCTTGTGGGCTCTTTGTTTATTCTTAGGTTAATGTTTGTGTTTTTATGGTTCCCCTCTAGTTTGTCTGTTTACTTTAGTTCATAGTTATTCTAGTTCTTTATTTCCTCCTCTGATTTATTTTCTTGCTTAGTTTGTGTTTTCTGTTTATTTAGTCCTTTCACTCTTCCTCAGCCTTTGTATTTGTTTCACCTGTTCCTTCTGCTTCCCTGCCTCCTTGTCACACCTGTTCTCAGTTCCCTTGATTACCTGCCTTTGTCTTTCCCCAGTATATTAGTTGGTTTGGTGTCTCTGTTCGTTGCTGGTTCCTTTTATTCGTCACTCCTCGTTCCCTACCATGATTATGTTTTATTTTGGTTTGCCTTGGAAACCTTATGCTTCGCCTTGCCTTGGAGTACCTGCAGTGATTTTTGGGAGTTGTTGTATTTGGATTCTGGTTCGTTCCTGCACTGCTTTTTGCTACGTTTTGACTTCATAAATAAACCTTTGAATTATAAAGATGATCCTGCTGATCTCATGTCTGCACTTTGGTCCAATCCAAAACAACATTGTGACAAAAAATATATAAGGAATTTTAAGACTGTTGTAAATCTACACATATAAAAGGCAACCAAAATATGATAAGTGCAAATTCACATACAGTTTATGAAATGCTGGGAGATTTATCCAGGAGCACAGGTCACACATATATAGGCAGATAAATGTGTAAAATGTCTGGTGCCTTCTCATAAGTGGAGCAATGGGTTAATATCATCCAGGATAACTCACCAAAACAGATGTAACCTGTCAGAATTCACACTTTTCTCTTGTCTAGCTGTTTTCCAATCAAGAATTTACTGTTGGGTGCACACTTGTGTGGTTTAAATTTTGGGTCCTTTTTTTATATCTATTACAAAGAAACATTCCTCCCTCTTTCTTTTATAAAATAGTCTTCTGCATTTTGAAAGTGGCTTCACATTTCATAACGAATATACTGAATAGTTCATGGAAAAGGTGCTGGCTGTAGACATTATTTCTATGATTTGCCATGTGGTCCATATTAATTACTGATTTTATTATTGGACTGCCTTGGGAACTTCAGCATGGTGCTCTTTTTTCTTTAACAGTATTTTAACATTTATCACTAATTCTGTTCATGGTAACAGTAGGGTTAAAAAATGGTGGGTTTTAAGGACTGTTAGCAAAATACATACTCGAATTATTTCCATCCTGTTCCACTGATTTGAGCTACGGGATGCAGATTGTGAAACAGAGTCGGGAAATCTGAGCATGAAAGCTCCAGTGCGAATTGATCTGATGCCAGTGGGGAGACTCAGGCATCCACAGCCAGCAAGCTATTTTGGTGGATTCAAGCTGACATGTTGAATATTGTCTCCAACAGGGAGAGGAGGGCTTGTGCTTGGGCATGAGCCATCTTATTGTAATTGCTAACAAGTACAGGGGCAAAATCTACTTGAGTGATTGGACTGATAAACTTTGTACCTCTGTTGTTGTCAGAGCAATTACTGAGAAAAGAAACAGAACCATCGGCCATCCCTGGGGGAATCTACAGTATGTGTAATAGGGTAAAGCACATTATTTCTGTCAGGTCAAGTTCTCAGAAATAATACTGTTCCAACATATTTCTTATTAAGGAACAGCAACACGTACACTTCTGAAAACAATCACTTCAGCAAGAAACATTGCTCATGTGTGGTTTTGAATTGCACCCCTGCAAATGAGAAATGTTAAAACTTTGTGTCTTTTCTGTCATTGTCATCATCAATTTTTATGCATCAACCGCTGAAAACCAGCAGAAAAATAATAACTTTTCAAACTTCTACCATTTCTGTTATTTGATCATACTAATTTAATTATCATACAGAGATATACCAATGGAAACCAGTATCTCTGAAAACAAAAGACTTTGTTAATTCAGTCTCTCTTTAAGTCATTTTATGTATATCAAAATAATGAAAATAAATGAAAGTGCATTTCTTTTGCCTGGAGAATGTCAATGAAGAAGTATCTTTGTAACAGGAGGATTTTGCCAAAGCAATCCATAACCTCTTGGTCAGTAAAGTCTGTCATGTCTGTCTAATAGGCCTGCGCCCAGAATGTCAATTTTTTAACAATATATTTACTAGTCCCAATAGGTGGCAGAACTCCTCCCCACTTCCACATTAACATTTCAAGCTTCAGCTCACAAATGTGCCAAAGTATCAGATTTCACTGCATAACATCTGCTTTGCTTTGTGGATGTTAGCTCGTCCCCCTGTATTGTATCCATCTCTCTTCAGTGATGCTACTTTGGAGCTTTTTTTTTTATTTATGTTTTTTGTACCACAAGTGGTCTTAATTTTTCTCATATTTTGAAAGTAAGCTGACAAGAAACTGGTGGAGAGAGAGATGGGGGAAAAACATGCAACAAAGGTCGCCTGGGCCAGGAGTTGAATCCACAATGGGTTGCATCGAGGACTGAAGCCTCTGAACATTGCTCCACCCCTGCGCAACCGCCGCGATGCCGCCATGCCCCACTGTGGAGCATTTTAAAAGACAAAATCAGAACAGTCTCTTACAGCGTGTGTGTACATGCTGCGTGTGTAGTTGTAGTTTCAAATAATTCATCTAGCTATTTAGATGACAAACCTTCCTAATGCTTATTTATATATTTGTTTTGTGTTTGTTTTGTTTGTTTTTTTGCACGTGGGAATAATTTTATGTTTTGTAGTGTTCCATCCCTGTCTGGTTTTGACATTACATATTTAACAAATCAGTATCTCCTTGGTGACGTGGCTAAGCCAGGGCCAAGAGATTCTGACTTTAAGCAGCACAGCACCACTGAAGGCATTGCAAAAAGGTGCTTCCTTAAATCTGAGTAGTTGCAATGTTTCTTTTAGTTCTTTGACACCATATGAATGTTGTGAACCCATTGCAAGATAAGAACAGAAAGAGAGAGACACAAGGGTGGATGCCTGCTGTTTCAAAGTACAGTAAATGGTTTAAATATAACTCTTTAACTTTACTCTTTACAATTGCAGTATTTTATCACATATATAGTGACCTTTGCTTCTGTGGAGTCAAATTTGTGAAATGTTAGGTTTTTATAAATTTGTTGGGGTTTGTTTTGCACACATGATTTTATTACATTCAACTTATCTTCAGTACAGCACTTCTGAAAATGGTCATTTAATACAATGATTATTTTACAAGATACCACTGGACCTGGTAAGTGAAGCTTAAATGAACTACAACTTGTACTATGTACAACTACAAAATGATATAAACTTTTTTATTGTCAAATGTCTGCACAGTGTAAAACTATTATAATATTCATCTGACATTATTATCATACGCTTCGCATATGGAAGGTTTTCCTCATCAAATGTCAGTTTTTGTAAAGTCTTAGACACATACACCATACAGCTCTCTATGTGCCCCCAATTGTTCTCATCAATAGGTGGAAATACCCACTTATAAACTACTAACATCTAACCACTAAATCCAGGTGGTAAAATATGTCCAATTAAACTCAAAAGTCGGGTAGAACACATTAGGCACATCTATTTAGCAGTTGGATCACAAATGATTCCTGAACCACACTAAATGACCACTAGTAATTATTTCTTTTACAGTCCACTAATTATTATGTAATTACCTACTTAATGCCCTGATATGACCTTATATAAGAGTTACCATCAAGATATATTTTCAGGATTTTGCTTTTCATTTAAAGTACATTTTTACAAAGAGGCATCATAATTTGTCACAACAGTGGTCAATTTAAAAATATATGATTATAATGGAAAAGATACACTTTTTTGTGCATTTTAGTGCAGACGTTTTCTAAACTAAATTGCCAAGGTCACAGCATGAACAAAGAAAAAAAAAGATAATTAATGGGTAATAAGTAGGTAAGTGGTCCCAATAAGGTAATTTCTAATTTGAGTGTTTTTAAAGTTAATTACATCTACTTTTGCACACTGTGTCATTAAAAGCTCACTGTCTACAGTTTAGAGTTCTTCAGTTTCTTATATCATATGCACTGAACAACCAAGCTTATTGAAATGTGGATAGTTCTGCAACAGATATCTTAGATATTCAGAAATATCCCAAGCTTTTAATCTAAAATTGCCTTTTTTGTCTTCTGGAGACATCTGGATCCAGGAGACTACTCAAAACTAAAAATGCAGTTTAGGGATATTTGAGATAAGAGGAGCACCTCCACAGAAAACTGATTTTGTACTTCCCAGAGCTTGTACTTAAATTATGATCATTTCAAATTTACACAATAAAGTAGCAGATAAAATAAATACTACCAAAACCAATGTTGCCCAAAAGTAAGAATTGTCTGTCTTTTGTTTTTATGACAAAGTGCTGCTGTTAAAAAGCTCTGCTGCACCAGTAATATGTGCTACCCACTGTGCTATGCACACTGCGCATCCAAACTTCCAAAGTGCAGGTGGAAGGCAATTAAGCAAATCAATGTCGCAAAAAAGGACATATCTTTCAAGGGGGAGAAAAAGCCTAGATAAAGGTATGTTTGTATGCCTTGGCAATGGAATGTTTATCAAATACATTTGTGTAGCTGGCAATAGAAAATTAGCTCACTAGTTAAAAAAAAGTGAGCAAATTTTCTAGTATATTTTTGTAATACTGAGCTATAACTTTGGTTGAGTTGATTCTTGGGGTTGGCCCTATATATTTCAGCTTTGTTTTGGCTTCAAAAATAAGTTTTGCTAACTATTGATAGCAAACATTAATTAAAACGTCCTTATTTTTGACATTTGCTAGTAATGTGTTGTGAAAACAGGCTGCATGGCTTCTAGTTATAGTTTGATATGCTGTTTGCACAAATTGTTTACTGCACAACATGGTAATTTGTGTGAGTAAAATAAACATTATTTGTATATCAACTTATAAGTTGTGTAAACTTCTCCAGGATCACTGTTAAAGTACATTGGAGGCACAGAATCAGCCCAGTGCTGGTCCACATCCTCAGGCTCAACTGTGGGTAATGCATCGAGTGAAGGGAGGACTCACCATATAGTATACATTTAATTACTAAGAATAAGTATTACATCTATGGGAAAATAATTCAGCCAACTAGAGCTGAGCGAAGGTGTGTGAATGATCTGATGATCTAAATATTGATTATAAAAATCCATGTTACTGGCATAAGAAGAGGGCCCCAAAATAAAATTTAGCTTAGGGCCCAGTGGAAGCTTGAGCCGGCCCTGTAAATAATTAATTACCACCTATGACAGGAAAGCTCCGACAATATTTTTCTGTGTTGTTTTTCTCTCTTCCTATATTAAAGTTCTTAAAGAGTAAAAAAAGAATCCACTAAATTCAGTATTAGCAGGTAAAAGCTTGATAAAAATCTAACTGTTCAGTGCACCTCTACAAAGTAAACTGTAACAGAGTGTGGAGGTTGAACAATGTTGTTTAGAACAGTTTTGGCAGGTTTTGCAGTGTGACTAAACATAAAATTTTATCTGCAGGTTTGAGAAACCCACATAATCACACATTCTAAGGTGACCAGCTGAAATATTAAAATGAGGCAGTTTAAAGTAATATAAGTTTAAAGCAGGGATACATGGGGAAAAAAAGCACTGAATAAATATGGTAAAAATGTTTTTTTTTAAATGGAAACTTTTCTGTGCTATTTAAATATCTTTTGTTTAAAACGTAGGTATCCTACTTGTTAAACAAATAGTATTAAGCAAATCAAAACAAAATGTGTCATTTCCAGTTTTATTATGTTCTTTAAATGCTGCACGTTTGTTTTGAAGGTACATTGATTAAAATTTCTCAGGGCCCTGTCATTAGTACTATATCCTTAAAAACCCTCTGGTTAATTATGTAGCTACATGGAACAGGCGCTACAATAAATGTGTCAATACATTTTGAGTGTCTCCCCTCCCCTGCTAGCCTGTTCTACTGGATCCCAGCTCATCTGGCTTTGTACTAGGCCCTGTCCCAATACTCGCATTCCACCCTTGTTTCCCTGAATTGAGCGTTCCCGTTGATGGGTTCGAGTGCGTAGTGTGACCCAATTCTCCAGAGTGGTCCTTAACCCTGCCCCCTTTGTGCCCTCAATCCACACTTCGGCAAAGCGCGCATCTAAGTGGACTTTGCTGAAGTATATTACCCACAATTCACTGCTGCAGATGATGTTCTGAGCGAAACCAATCACAACCGTCAATGTAATCAGCCATCAAATCAGAATAATAAGAACTGCTTAAACTTTAGACAGCAAGCCGACAAATATATTTTTTTTACTGGTTTTCCAGGCTCAACACTGTAAGATACCACTGGGTTCAGAGTGAGTCTGGGCAGTCAGTAGGCCATAACACTGAAGTTACCTTTCAAACAAACACTGCCACGGCGAGAGTCTGGTGTATAAGCCTCCTTCACTTCCTGCACTTTATTCTCCTCAAAACAATTGCTTGTTGCAGTTTTAAATTGTTATTTAGCAGCAAGACTGTGAAAACAGCGCTGGTTCCCGCCCTTTTTGATGTTTCAGTTACGGTGCAGAGGTGCAAGTTGATGACGTAACCCCTACTGTCCCAATTCTCCAACTTTGCACGCTTGTAACCTGTGCACTTCAACCCCTACATGCACTTGTACAAAGTACACACTTCATAGATGGGCGTAGGGTGTAGTGTGAGTATTGGGACAGGGCCCTAGAAATTGTTGCGTTAGTGTGTGTCATGCTCTTGCAGTACTGCTTCCCTCTTTATTGTTTGAAGTACTTTTTCTATGTTTTTGTTCTATTTTGCCCCCCCCCCCCCTCCCAGATGCATGTCACACATGTATTTCTTAATAAGCATAGCTGCTGGTTTGCTCTTTCAGCTTATTCTGTACTTTTACAATGAAGCTAGCCTGTTCAAAATCACTGCTTGATGGTAATTCATCTTTGGATACAGCAATGTAAAATAAATTTTTTTTTTTTTCTGATTTAATTGAACTTAAATTATGTTTTATTCTACTTCAGTTCTATCATCAATATGTTGGTGTTTTTACAGGCTACATAATCTGTCAACATAGTGAGAGTCAGAATTTTGTATTAATTTTCTTTCTTTTAGTTAGAGGAGCACTGGAGCAAACACCCCCAGTGTGTGTATTTCACTCCTTTTATCCATTTTTCAGCTCAGATTAATTGGTGCAGGAAGCCATAGCGTTGTGTATAATGGCAACCATACAGTTGACATTTCCTGGTAAGTGTTTCCTGACACAAAACCTTTGCATGATTCATTGATCTACTAATCTACAGTGAAAAATGAATTGTGTTTATGACTTTAATTGTCCACGGGCCTCAGGTACAAAAGAGTGCTCAGCTTTCATACTAAAAGTTGGTGGAAGGGAGAAATCCTAAAACTTGCGGCACAAAAAAAAATTCTGCTGTACGAAACGTAACTCTGCGTATAGATGTCACCGCACTCATAGCATTTATACATTCCCCTTTGTGTTAAAGTCTGCACAGTTGCATGTGGTCCTTGAACCGCACACCGGAAGGCACCCATATGTCCAAATGACCATGGCAACAGGGGGTGGTCAGTAAGGCAGGAAAGAGAAGATTCACTGAATATGAAATACAGATCAACAATGGAGATTGAAGTTTGTTCCCAACACAACTATTATAATTGGAATAATTCTAATTATTATTTTAGTATAAAAGGAATCATCAGTTGAGGAAGCCAATTTGCCATTGCGTTCGTGGGACACATTTGCGCACATACAAATAGGTTGTACATATATTGAATGAAGATGCTTTCTATGCACAAAATAAAATTAATTTACAGATGGTGTCCTTAAAGCAATCCGTAGCTCTGATTACATTTTGAGACCTGCAAACTTTGTTCTCTCTCTTTTTTCTCTTCCTAGAAGCTACACCTGGCCTGAATCTGTGTCTACCTGCGACACCTTTCTGGAGAAGGGCATCGTCCAAGCTTCTGCTGGCAACAACTTAATGCTCACCCTCTACCGATGATCCACATGGCCCTGTCTTTCAGTGTTTAACTCTTTCTCTCTCCTAGACATGGCGATTGACTGAGCTTTTACTGTGACTAGCTCTATGTGCTCTCTTTCAGACTCTAACCTTGAAAACTGGCTCAGAGTTTATCCGTTCTTTCTTTCTAGAAGAAACGACTAAAGGAGCTACATCCATTAACATTTACTTTTCCTTCCCATAGAAAGGACTCCTGGATCAATGCTTCTTTGTTCTCTTTGTGTCTCTGCTCTGTTCTCTCAAACCCCCAATCGGTCGTGGCAGATGGCCGCTCACACTGAGCCTGGTTCTGCTGGAGGTTTCTTCCTGTTAAAAGGGAGTTTTTCCTCTCCACTGTCGCTACATGCATGCTCAGTATGAGGGATTGCTGCAAAGTCAACACCAGTGACTGTCCACTGTCTCTACATGCTCATCCAGGAGGAGTGAATGCTGCAAGTCACTGACTGAATGCAATCTGCTGGGTTTCCTTAGACAGAAAAACTTTGTATCCAATTTGAATAAATAACTGAATCTGACTGCACTGTTCAATGATTAGGATTAATTGGAATGTATGTACCTGACTTTTGTGAAGTGCCTTGAGACATGTTTTGTGAATTGGCACTATATAAATAAAATGAACTGAATTGAATTCAAATTGCAATATAATGTTTACCATTTTAGCCACAGTTTAGAGGAATTTAATATATATATGAGCAACATACGGATGAGGCCGACCCATATGGCTGGCACGGCCTGGCTCAGGAATGAAATACCCGACCTGTCGGTCAGTTCCCTCTGAAAAGTGCCTGTTGAAAGAACCGCAGTGTAGTGAGAACTTGAACTGGCACCAGCGACATATAGTTCCTTCTGCTATCTCTCTGTAACACTGGGGCCTGCTCTGTGCAGAGTTCAAAAAAGAATTGCCCTGGGCAATCTAAAGCGGCTAATAAGCCAAGCATCATCATGGACCAGCAAATAAGTACAAACACAAAGGAAGTTTTAGAGTTTACATCCGACTGAGGTTGTTTATATCATTTCCTGAGATGTGTTACGTTATTGAATGAGGCCAAATGTGATTCAGTTTTATCGATTGGGTTTAAACCATAAAAGCTCAAACTCATGAAAAAAAAAATCAGGTTTGTGCTCCATTAATTCAATAAAACTGAACTGAGTCATTTTTCAGTGTATTCAAGTGAGATTTAGTTATCTGTATTTTGTTATTGTCGACTGAAAAAGATTGCGTGGATTTCTGCATGCTTTTACGCAACGTTCATTTTTGTACACGCCGAACTGTGCGTAAAACATTTCGCTGCAAGGTTTTTGTGCGTAAGTACGCTTCGTACATGAGGCCCCAGGTCTTTAATTACATTCAGTTACATCCTAAATTTGTACATTCATCGCTACACCATCCTTTCTTTCATTTTTTTTTTACAATAAGCTTGTTTCAGCTTTTAAAAGTCTGTTTAGGGTTAGGGTGACTACTGCCAAAACATCAGTGGTTGGGAGCCCTAGCCACTTATGACTTTAATAAACAGTACCGTCTTGGTCGTCATAATGTTGATGCAGACCTGCTCTCCAGACATACTCCAGTAATGAGAACTGGGGCATTAAAGACATTCCATCCTCCAGGATCAAAGCAATATGTTGGCAGGTCTGCTCTATTTCCACACTTTCTATAGCTGGGAGGCTAATTGATGAACTTGGAGTGGCCGAAGTAGCCATTCCTGAAGCCTATTCTTTTTCCTAGAGGCTAGGAGTCAACACACTGGATGAGTTGACTCCCAAAGAAATCTACGTTTCCCAACAGCTTCACCCAGTAATTGGCCCAGTGAAACAAGCCATTGAAGCTGGGGAGTTTCATCTAAAAGCAATCCACCTGATGTTTCTTTGCTTTGGCGTGAAGCTCCAAAAATTGAAGTAATAAATGGACTACTCTATCGACAAAGAAAGTAACAGACAGATACCACCATAAAGCAGTTGTTCTAAGATCACTACATGATGAATGTGGACATTTAGGTGGTGAGAGAACATCTGAACTAATCAAAGACAGATTCTATTCACCGCGAATGAGTGCAGAAACGGAGCAGTATATTAGAACATGCGGATGATGCGTCTCCTGTACAATTCTCCCAGCACATTCTTCGCCATTAAACCAGATAAATAGTAATGGACCCTTGGATTTGGTCTGCATTAATTTTCGGCAGATAGAACCAGACCGAAAGAGCATTGCAAATGTACTAGTAGTAACAGACCATTTCACTAGACATGTGCAAGCATTCCAACTAAAGATCATAAAACCATCACAGTTGCCAAAGTCCTGTGAGACAAATACTTTGTGCATTATGGCCTGCCTGCAAGGATTTTTTTGGATCAAGGCAGACTTTGAAAGTCGTCTGCATAAAGAGTTTCTTTCTGTGTTGGGAATCAGAAAGTCACGCACTTCTCTCTATAATCCACAGGGTGATGCACAACCTGAGTGTTTTAACAGGACACTGATTTCTATCCTGGGTACATTGGAAACTGTAAAGAAACAGTAATGGAGTCAGCATATCTGTCAAATAGTACATGCGTACAACTGTACAAAAAGTCCCATCTTGAGTATGTGGACAGAATAAAAAAAGAGTTGCAGGAAACATGTCAGTTGGCCACTGAAACATCTAACAAAAATAATCTCAAAAACAAGGTGCGTTATGATCAGCGTGTTAAAGATCAAGCACTAAGGGAGGGTGACAGGGTCCTAGTGAGAAATGTTGGCCTTACGGATAAATATTGCTGGAAGTCTACTCCCTATGATGCCATTAATAAGTTGCCGAACTTGGCGGTTTATAGAGTGCGACCAGAAGGCAGGAATGGACGTGACAGAATGCTTCATAGAGATCATCTTCTGCCAAATAGTTTATCTGGTTCTGATGCCTGAGCTTGAAGAAGCTCTTGTGAAAGTTGAGAAATCCCCTGTAATGAGAAGGCACTGTAAAAGGAAGTTTGAGAGGAGACAGATGACTTCTGCTCATGTATCTGATGTTTTTCTCCTTATCAGATTCTGAGTTTGAGTATGAACATACTCGTCGACCCTTGAACATTTACAGACCTAGAACATGTGCTGGAAAAACATGTCAGTTCATTGAAAACTCATCAGTCAGTGAATGACAAGGCTCCCTTGTCTGAGAGTGAGTTAAACCAACCAAATGAACAATCAAAAAATGAGGGTCGGATGCAAGAAGAAGTGGAGAGCACTACGTCGGAAGAAACAGATGTTGAGCCTATAGCTTCTACAACCTCAAATCTGGGAAATGATTTACCCAAAATCCGAAAATCAAAACATGAAAGGAAACCAGTCCTGCATTTCACCTATGACCAAAGTGGAAAACCTACAGAGGAACCTGAAACCATTGTTTACCATGGCATGGTCATACAGTTAAACCTTAATTCACCATGCAAACGTCCAAATCTCATGTAACAGAGCTCAGCACGGGTTTGTGTGGTTTGCTGTTGTGTTTTTCCTTCTCTCGCTTACCTGCAGGGTGCGACAGGCAGGAGCAGCTGCGCAGCTGCTTTCCATCAGGGCTTATCAAGGACAGTGTTTGTAAGCAGCTGGAACGTGGAAGGAGGCGTCAGATTGTTTACTCGCCCAGAGTGTTTGGAACAGACCCTAATGACACAGACCTAGATTACTCCAGTCTGATGTCCTGTGTCCAAGTCCTCCATTGATTAAAACACTTAACTGTGTTTCCACTACCGAGAGCCTCCTCCACCTTCCCGGAATCTGCCTGCTTAAGGAAGTCACCTACTGCTCTCTCGGATCTTCTGCCTTGTGCCTTGCTGTCTGTCCACACTCCAACATCTCACACCACCATCTGGGGTAATAAACAACAGAGAGTTATCAACATAGTTCAAATAAATCCAAGCTTGAATCACAGAACTTAAAATCTTCTCCGATTAATTAGTTCACATACTCTTCATCAAATATGCTTCTTGTCGCGAAGTTTCACTGTAAGCTCAACTTAAGTTTCTTTCTACTTCTACTTCCCACACCATCAGCCGACAATGATGATTCAGGGTGGCATCTGAGAAAAAAACTAGTCACTCTCAGCCTTCTCTTACAAAGAGCAGGGGATTCTTATTCGCCTCTGGAGTAGGCTTATTTATCATCTGCTGCCCCCTTGTAGCTAAACTCAACATCATAAAGCAAGATGATGGAGCTGCATAGTTTGCTGCAGCTCCATTTGTAGGATGTAACAATGTGAGAGTTAAATTAACCTGGTTACATTAACATTGTGTCTATTAATATGCTTATAAAATCAAACAGATAGCTAAGTAACATTCTCCTATTTATTCATAATTGTTTTGTTTGCTGCTCTATATCATAGAGCATTATAATAGACCTTTGACATATATTAGTCTTTGTTGTTAACTACCCAGCAGAATGATTCCTCAACTGTTGAAGTAAAAATGGTTGCATAAAAAGAACTCCTTGAGTAAAAGTGACTTTTAACTACACAGAACAGTTTTGGCCAGCATGCTGTAATTATATCATACCGTATGTTTGTTTCTAATCAACACTTTATTGTGAGAGTTACTAGACATTCAGGGAAATGGTTTGCTTTTTCTTTTCTTCTTCAGACTTGAAATCAGTGAAATGGTCTAATTTGTCTGTTTGGTTCTATATCTTCCTCCTTTTATCTCTTTATTAAAGCTGACAAACATTAGTTTATAGCTGGACGAGGCTTTGAAATCACAGATTTTCTGATTACGAAACGTGTAGACAATGGATTATGCAGTCATGCATGGATGCTGATTGGAAGAAAATGCAAGGGTTTTTCAGCAGGTGTCGCACCAAAATGCCCTCCTCTCCGGCCCTTTTGTTAAGGAAATATCGGGCCAGAAGCCGTGTGATGTTTTCAGCAGCGCTATAACATTAAGCAGAAGCGAGTATTGTGTGATATTGTATATGAGGTCGTAAAACTTGAGCTTTGTGCGGACATGTCCGGTGGACGTCCGTTGAAACATATACGCACGACTATGTTTTGCCCTTAAATGTAGGAGGAGGAGGGAGATTGTGATTGAGAATTGATTTGAAGAGGCCAGACATTTGTTCGAGGGGCAGTGCCCCCTCTTGCCACTGCGTAAATCCGGCCTCGATACAGAAGGTAAATGCCGGTGTATATGTGTTTTGTGCTGTTTTTAGATGATGCAGTGAGCTAAAGTAAACCATGCTAAGTTCAAGTAGCCCATTAGCAGGCTACTTGTAGCATATATTTCAAGGAAGTAGCTGTTAATGTTAATGCATATTGAATGTATATAATGCATATTGAATGTATATGCTAACATCTGTGGTTAGACAAATTCATACTGTCTTGATATGAGAAGAAATTGAGTGACATAAATGAATGTATGGGAACTGAGAACTCTTAATGTGCACAGAAGTGAACCAGGAGTTGATCTTTGGACCTGCTGGGAGAGCAGTTCTCATTTGGCTCATTTGATTCATGTGAGGTTGCTGTTGGCTAAGACCTTTGGATTGGGTGGTATCCTCATCTGCTTACTCATCTGACCGAGCTACTCATTGGAGAGAAGTACCACCTATTTTCCCTCACTTAATATAACCCTGCCGGAGTTGTGAGTACAGTGATTTAATTTGTGCATGTGCTTTTATTTTAATTGCCGGCTCAGCAAGTGAACTGTCTCCTTGTTTTTGGCCACACCCAACTCAAGCATCGACTGAGGCCTGCAACAAGTTACTTTGGTTTAAACTTGTTGAGTAAATAACACGTGATATCAAAGGTTTAACGTGGTGTGAAAGTCTGGTTTTTACTGTTAAAATGTAGGTAGGCTTAAAAGGAAAAAACTGTGTTGAAACCTCTGAACTTGTGTTCAGTGTAACTTTAAACTCTCATTTTCTATTAAATACATTTTCATTTAAACTTAAACCTTGTATCAGAGTGTGGTTTATTAATTTGTTAAAGGCATTTACTATTTCATGAAAGGGTTTCTGACATTAGAATAAATTGACTTAAATTAAATTCTTAGCAGGTTGCATATAGGTTTAACAATACATATATTTTATGCTAAGTGGAGGCCCCATTATTAAAATGAAATCCAAAATATTAAGGAGAAAATGTAAAACACTTGCTATTTGTTTCTCCTGTAAACCAGTGTACGTAAAGCCAAGAATAAAAGTTCCCAGGGCCCTGTCCATAGTTCTACACCCTTTATAACCCTCTGGTTAATTATTTAGCTACATGGAACAGGCGCTGCAATAAATGTGTCATTTTGAGTGTCTCCCCTCCCTTGCTAGCATGTTCTACTGGATCACAACACACTTGGCTTTGTACTAGAAATTGCTGTGCTAGTGTGTGTCATACTCTGGCAGTACTGCTTCCCTTTTTATTATTACCATTGAAGCATCACATATGTACTTAAATTCCATGATTTTTTCCCGTATTCTGTATTGTGTGACTAGCTGGTCGCAGGCATGCAAAACAGTCTTAAAGCCTCTTGAATCAACCTTCAAAAGTGCAATAAAAATTCATGACAAGAAATGTAGACAGTATCACCACTGTCATATTCTTTCAAAATACAATTTTTTACATTTTAATAACCTTTTTATGCATGCAAACATGTGCTTACTTTTTTTAATTATTCATGGTATTAGTGCTCCTCCTCTAAGAAGGTACGTCACACTGAGCTCAGAAAAAACAACTACAGTAACAAGGGCAATCAAAGCAGGTTTGCACTCATTAGTGATCAATGTGTGTAAATGAAAGTATAGTTGGTTCATCTGAAAGTATGTGAGAATGCGAAAGTGTATGTGTGTATGAACAAATAGGTATGTTTATTGCAAGCGTGTGATAGAGAAATGATAAATACCTGGAAGTCTTTAATAACTGGTGTAACTGAGGGGCGAGGTCTGTTACGATTGTATTGTATTAGTTTATGTTCACTGGTTCTCTTCTCTCATACATTTCCATTAAAAAAAAAAAAAAACAGTTTTGATTAATAACAACCTGTCAAGGGACTACAGGTGAAAATTAGCATCTTTTGCTATAACCTGGCACCATGGGTATTTCCTGTTTTTACGTCAATGTATTGCTGTGCACTGTCCCTGTACAAATAAAGGAAATCATCATCATCATCATTTTAAGTACTTTTTCTATGTTTTGGTTCTATTGTGCCCCCAAAGATGCATGTCTCACATGTATTTCCTTCTAAGCATATCTGCTGGATTGCTCTTTCAGCTTATTACGTACTTTTACAATTAATCAAGCCTGTTCAAAATAACAGCTTGATGGTACTTCATCTTTGGATACAGCAATGTGAAATAAAACATTTTTTCTTCTGATTTAATTGAACTTAAATTGTATCTTATTCAACTTCAGTTCTATCATCCTGAAACAATATATATGATGGTGTTTTTACTGGCTACATAATCTGTCAACATAGTGAGAGTCAGAGTTTTGAATTAATTTTCTTTCTTTTAGTTTAAGGTATTGAGGAGCACTGGAGCAAACCCTCTCACTGTGTGTATCCTGCTCCTTTTGTCCGTGGAGGACATGTATTTTTCAGCTTAGATTAATTGGTGCAGGAAGCCATAGTGTTGTATATAATGGCAACGGTACAGATGACATTTTCTGATATATGTTTCCTTACGCAAAACCTTTGCATGATTCATTGATCTACTAATCTACAGCAAAAAATAATTTTTTTTATGTATTGTGAGTGGCCATGAAATACATTTTTCGCTGAAGATGTTAGGATCAAGGAGGAGTGAGTCATTGGGTCTTCTGTTGAAACCAATGTTACAAGTGCAACCTAAATGGTAAAGACCTCTTTGCTAACTTCTGTGTATGTGCAGTCGAAGAGCACACCAATATTAAAGCTACTTTATTAACCTTCATTACTTTGCCCTACTCCTACTTTCCCCAACTTTTATCAATACCATGTACTCACTCTTTTTTTTCTGTAGTTTTTTTGTTTGCTCTTTCAGGGTTTCTACAGATTCTTAAAAAGCCTAAGTCTAATTATCCTAACTTAAAGCATTACCAAGACTTAAATTGTCGAGATCTTTAATTACATTCAGATACATCCTAAATTTGTACACTCGTACCTATTATTGCTTCATCCATCCTTTCTTTCTTTTTTTACAATAAGCTTGTTTCAGCTTCTGATAGTCTGTTGAGGTAACTATAATTAGAACATTGCTGTTAAATTATTCGACAGTCTGCTATGGAAATATATTTAACAGGGTTTTTATAACTCGTATTGTGTACTGGATGAATTAAGCACTGGACTCCATTGCCAGACTTGGAAAAACATAAGTCGACAATCCTATATTTATGTTTTTATTATTAACTATTGTAAATATTATTAAGCAAGGTACTAACTAGTTATTGTTTTTTTCATGCCGGTTTTAAATTGAAATAATTATATTCTTAAAAACATCTTTTAACAGCCTTACATTTTCCTTGCAGGAATCCTGATTTAAATCCAACCTCCAAAGCTGTTGTCTGATTTCAGATCTTTTATTCATTTTGCAGACTCTTTTAAACATTTCATGCAATTCACGTTTGCTTTACAGGCTGTATAATGTAAAATATGTGTTTGATCCAAGTACCAGAAAGGCATGTGAATTTAATACCCCAGTCACTGCCTCAGATTTCAGCAGCCTATGAACATACACTGCCTGAGGTAAATAATGCATCCAGCCTGATCCCTATCCGATACTGTGAGATATGTAACTTAAACCGATTGCTAAGCTGTGACATATCAAAACATTCTGTGGCATAAGCATTGATACTTAGAAACAACAAAGACACAGTACATTGACACCACTGTTATGAGATGTATATTGGTGCTGCTCAAATGTTGCAACAGTGATCCAAAAATATTGTTACTTAATTTCATGCAGCGTTTGCAGACCCTCTTTCTCCACTGATGAAGATTCTCTCGCCGCAGTATGCTAAGGAATGTTTTATAAATAATTCAGCTATTTCATTATTTGATCATTAGTTGGCAGACAACACCTGTGTGCTGGAAATATTACTTTCATCCACAGACAGCCAGGCAATCATAAGGTATGGGTAAAAAATAAGGAAATGGGCAAAAGTTACTTATTCTGTCCTGATAAAACGTATCTAAAACGGCACTCGTATTTGAAAGACATGACACGACTTGATGTGTCTCAA
Organism: Girardinichthys multiradiatus; assembly: GCF_021462225.1. Lineage (NCBI taxonomy): Eukaryota > Metazoa > Chordata > Actinopteri > Cyprinodontiformes > Goodeidae > Girardinichthys > Girardinichthys multiradiatus. The sequence goes on from NC_061799.1 coordinate 16,203,975, forward strand.
AATAAACTTCAGCTCTACATGTTTACGGCCCAAAATGCATTTTAGATACATTAGCAAAAGGAGAAATATAGGAAACAGTGTGACAACCCATTGCCATCAAAGTACAAACCAACCCTCTAGCCATCTATTATTGCTCTGGTATATTTGTCTGATTCTCTAAGTCAAGACAACAACTTAATGATGCAAAAACGAAAATAGCACATACATTCTTAATGATGTCGATTCTTTCCTTGGATTTTTTCAAACTCTGATTTTCTTTCTGCTGAGATCAACAGGAACCTAATCAACACTGGCTGCTACCTGTTGTGTCCTGCTTGGCACGTTCATTTAGGTCTTCTATGTTACCTAGTTTTGAATAACTGAAAGGAATGGAGGACACACTGAATGCAATTTAAGAACTAGACACTTTCCCAGTTCTAATTCCCAGTGAATTTTCAATCTTTGGATAGAGGTGACCTAATATGGTCACTGTTTTTTTTTCAATTTAACTATAGCCTCATGGCCTCGGATTTATGAGGTTTTATCCATCCTCTCAAAAAACCTAAGCAGAGACAGAAACCAACTGTAGAATAGTAGTACTGAAAAAGTCTTTAAAAAAAAACTATTTTTTTTATGAGACCTAAGGCTGACAGCAGACAAGTGCATTTCTCATGGCAACTGCCAAACCCAGAATTGTCGAATTGACAGACAAGCTATGCAAGGTATACCATGGACTATAGTGTATTGATTTTGTCAGACATGTCTGTGGTATTTTATGTGTATAAATTTGAAGTGGAATACAAAGGTTTTCTGTGCATTCTGTCCCCTAAATAAATTAAAGGGGACCTATTATGCAAAGTTCACTTTTTGATTGTTTCTATACTTCCATTTGTGTCTCTAATGCTTCTACAAAGAGTGCAAACACAAAAAAAAAACATTCAGCTGGCGATAAATGAACGTTTTATTCTTTTTAGAAAATGCGTGCTTTCAAAAGCTGTGTATTGTATTGTGATGTCACAATTACACTGGCACTTGGCAACGTTACCTGAGTCCCACCCCTGACTGAAGCGGAGCTCCATTTACTTGGTTTTCAGTAGAGGATCACGTCTCGCTGGCTGGTTTAACCTTACACATGCTTTACAATGGCAACCCATAAAGGCTGATATTCTGTTGTTGGCTGCAAAGACCCACATGTATCCATGCACAGTCTCCTGCTGTTGGATAACAGAGATTTGTAGCTTCCTTTTATTTTTTAGGGTGTGACAGAAATGTATATTGGGTATTTCATATGTTACGTGAACGGTGGCAACCCTAATTGAGATGGTGATAAATAATATTATATAATTATAATATAATTTTGATTTATAAACATGACATTCTGAAGTTACCATTCAGAAACTGCTTGCTGCATCCTTGATGGTTGTTCAGGAGGCAACACCTCTCCTGCTTCTGGGTCTGATCTAGGATGAAGGATGTATGGCTCTGCTGTTGTGCATCAGCTGGCAGCCATTTTTACATTTACAAAGTGCTGGCTGCGCTGGCCAGATACAGCTAATATGCATAAAAGTGACACAGCCCTAAAACGGCTCATTCTGATATGAGCTCAAAATAGGGGGAACTGAGAACATTAAATCTCATTATCTGAGAATAATTTTGTGCTATAAATGAAATTAACTCATTTTGTATAGCCCATGGACCTATTCCAAATGTTTAAAAGGAAGTATAACAGGTAACTTTAGTAGATATTGCAAATAAGGTAATAATAATAATAACATTACAGCTGAACCAGATTTAACATAAACTGTTTAATAAACTCATTGTCAGGGTTTGTGGTTGGTCGGGACCGAGATGCAGACAGACGCTTGGATGCCACATAGTCTTGGAAATCTTCTTATTTTAATCACAAATAATAATATGGCTTACATGAGGTTACGGAGCTAGAGACACAGGGAGATAACAGGAGGAACCAACGGGGAAGAAATGAAACCAGTAAGCTTTTATACAGAGGCAAATGACTGGTGAGACAATGGGAAGGAGAGGTAGGTAATCAGGGTGAGTACTGACAGGTGTGGTGATCAGGTGTGAGGGAATTAGGTTTCTATGGCTGCTGAGATACGGAAACACGAGGAAAGACTAAACTAAACATAGGGAAACAGATTTGAAGGGAAATACTAACTGGGCAAAGCAGGGAACAAGAAACTAAACAGAACATAAACAAATATAAATAGTAACTCTAGAAGGAACTAAATCTAAGAACATGGAAACAACTAAAGTAAACAAGCACAAGAATACTAAATGAGAAACTAAAACTAAATAAAACCAAAGAGGGGAAATAACCATAAGAAACAAACAAAAAGAGAACCAAACTAAATAACAGACTTGGGGAAGAAAATAGATCTAACACAAGTACAAGGATCTAAACAAATATTAACTAGACAAAAGTAAACTACTAATCAAAGGAACAGGAAAGCCTCTAATGGCAAAGTAAACCAAAACAAAGAACAAAATGGCAGACCATGACAGTCATAACCTTTTCTCATGATTTTTTTTATGTTTTAGGTTACTTTAGATTAAGATTAACCAAAGTAACTTGCCAAAAAAATGAGAGAATGTCTTCCTTCAGATTCAGAACATTTCCCTATAATTTGCCAGTATCATTTCTAAACTCTGTGTCTTGGGCTGGAAGTTTTGTATATTCTTTCACAAGCTTCTCAAAATGATTTGCTGAAACTTTGGCCAATTCCTCCTAATAGAACTAGTGGAAAGTTTGGAGCCAGGTTGGTAGTTTCTCTTGCTAACACAGAGACTGAGCTCGGGGCCTTTAAAATGGACACTCAAAAGCATTTACTGTCTTGTCTTTAAGTCACATTGGAACTCTCTATGGGACATACAGGTCCTTCTCAAAATATTAGCATATTGTGATAAAGTTCATTATTTTCCATAATGTCATGATGAAAATTTAACATTCATATATTTTAGATTCATTGCACAGTAACTGAAATATTTCAGGTCTTTTATTGTCTTAATACGGATGATTTTGGCATACAGCTCATGAAAACCCAAAATTCCTATCTCACAAAAGTAGCATATTTCATCCGACCAATAAAAGAAAAGTGTTTTTAATACAAAAAACGTCAACCTTCAAATAATCATGTACAGTTATGCACTCAATACTTGGTCGGGAATCCTTTTGCAGAAATGACTGCTTCAATGCGGCGTGGCCTGGAGGCAATCAGCCTGTGGCACTGCTGAGGTCTTATGGAGGCCCAGGATGCTTCGATAGCGGCCTTTAGCTCATCCAGAGTGTTGGGTCTTGAGTCTCTCAACGTTCTCTTCACAATATTCCACAGATTCTCTATGGGGTTCAGGTCAGGAGAGTTGGCAGGCCAATTGAGCACAGTGATACCATGGTCAGTAAACCATTTACCAGTGGTTTTGGCACTGTGAGCAGGTGCCAAGTATTGCTGAAAAATGAAATCTTCATCTCCATAAAGCTTTTCAGCAGATGGAAGCATGAAGTGCTCCAAAATCTCCTGATAGCTAGCTGCATTGACCCTGCCCTTGATAAAACACAGTGGACCAACACCAGCAGCTGACACAGCACCCCAGACCATCACTGACTGTGGGTACTTGACACTGGACTTCTGGCATTTTGGCATTTCCTTCTCCCCAGACTTCCTCCAGACTCTGGCACCTTGATTTCCGAATGACATGCAGAATTTGCTTTCATCCGAAAAAAGTACTTTGGACCACTGAGCAACAGTCCAGTGCTGCTTCTCTGTAGCCCAGGTCAGGCGCTTCTGCCACTGTTTCTGGTTCAAAAGTGGTTTGACCTGGGGAATGCGGCACCTGTAGCCTATTTCCTGCACACGCCTGTGCACGGTGGCTCTGGATGTTTCTACTCCAGACTCAGTCCACTGCTTCCGCAGGTCCTCCAAGGTCTGGAATCGGCCCTTCTCCACAATCTTCCCCAGGGTCCGGTCACCTCTTCTGGTTGTGCAGCGTTTTCTGCCACACTTTTTCCTTCCCACAGACTTCCTACTGAGGTGCCTTGATACAGCACTCTGGGAACAGCCTATTCGTTCAGAAATTTCTTTCTGTGTCTTACCCTCTTGCTTGAGGGTGTCAATAGTGGCCTTCTGGACAGCAGTCAGGTCGGGAGTCTTACCCATGATTGGGGTTTTGAGTGATGAACCAGGCTGGGAGTTTTAAAGGCCTCAGGAATCTTTTGCAGGTGTTTAGAGTTAACTCGTTGATTCAGATGATTAGGTTCATAGCTCGTTTAGAGACCCTTTTAATGATATGCTAATTTTGTGAGATAGGAATTTTGGGTTTTCATGAGCTGTATGCCAAAATCATCCGTATTAAGACAATAAAAGACCTGAAATATTTCAGTTAGTGTGCAATGAATCTAAAATATATGAATGTTAAATTTTCATCATGACATTATGGAAAATAATGAACTTCATCACAATATGCTAATATTTTGAGAAGGACCTGTAGAACATGCTCTGCCAAGAATAGTATGATGGCTGGGCATTTCCAGACTGCATATACAGGGGTTGGACAATGAAACTGAAACACCTGGTTTTAGACCAGAATAATTTATTAGTATGGTGTAGGGCCTCCTTTTGAGGCCAACACAGCGTCAATTCATCTTGGGAATGACATATACAAGTCCTGCACAGTGGTCAGAGGGATTTTAAGCCATTCTTCTTGCAGGATAGTGGCCGGGTCACTACGTGATACTGGTGGAGGAAAATGTTTCGTGATTCGCTCCTCCAAAACACCCCAAAGTGGCTCAATAAAATTTAGATCTGGTGACTGTGCAGGCCATGGGAGATGTTCAACTTCCATTTCATGTTCATCAAAACAATCTTTCACCAGTTTTGCTTGGTGCAT